>NC_142086.1:57900779-58069529 GCF_054644295.1 Miniopterus natalensis | reverse complement strand
CAGTTTTAATTTGCCATCAAGTCTATATCTGGAAATGTATCCATAAAGTACCTAAGGGAAGAGTACATTCTAGCAATATTTTTCTTATTTTATTTTTTAATCTAAAATATATGTTGAAATTCAAAAGGTGCTTGACACATGTAGTATGGCAGTGTTCTGTATCCTGTAATAGCTGAATGCCGTGTGGACCTATATAAAATCACAGGGGTTCACAGGCTTTCATAGGGACACAACATTCTTTTCTACCTCAGTCTTACTCCTAGTGGCAGAGATAAGACCTGGGAAGAATCCTAATGATTAGCTAGCCTTGTGATTTTCAAATTGTGTTCCCTTGAGCTCTTAGGTTCTTTGAAGATACTCAGGGCTGTGGGGGTGGGGAGGCTAAGTGGCCTCTTACCTCCTTGAGATCAGCGCATCTCTGCTTTTATCTGCTTTGTCTATTAGAGTTTCACACAAGATGAAAATCCCATGCTGAAAGGAAAAGGGTAAAAAAATTACTAACTGAGGCCATCTTATAAATAAGGAAAGCAGAGTTTACTTCAGGTGGCACACTGAGTCAGTGGCAATGTCAATTTTGTAATTTAATCTCGTCTTCTAATCCCAAACTCACTCTACTGAACTATAATAAACTTTCCCTACATAGTCATGGATCTTTTTGTGTAACCATCCTAACCAATTATTATTAAAAACACATACAAATAGATCCATAGCCCTATGTTGAAAATCATTATACTTACTGAGGATACAGTATTTAGTTGGTAAATGCAATTGAGTAACATGTTGTTGACCAAAATCAAGCCCTTTACTTGGTGATACCATTAAGTTTGGGTATACAGTATTATCACAACCCTTATGTAAAAATATTGATTCATCTTTTATTTAGTAAAGTAATATATAGGGAGTAATTTAAAATGTTTAATTGTAGTAAAAAATACATACCAAATTTACTATCATAACTGTTTTACGTGTAAAATTCAGTAAGTATTAACTATATTCACATTGTTGTGCTTGAGGGTATTTTTCACAGTTGAAAAAATTAATTTGGACTTAAATCTAAAAGAAAGAGAATTGAAAGAATACAGCAGAATTAAGATGCTACTTTTCTCAAAACATGTTTTCTGGAATACAATTCCCATAAGCTGTACCATGTAAAAGGGTAAAATGGTCAAATAAATTTTGAAACTGTAATAGCTGAATGCCATGTGGATCTATATAAAATCACAGGGGCTCACAGGCTTTCTTAGGGACACAACATTCTTGTGTCCCTCTCCAGGAAATTCACAGTGAAAATTTGCAAATGGAAAAATGATGAGAAATCATCATTGTAAAGAGCTCTTTGAACTTTGTGTAATATAGAGTCTCCTAAACTATTTTTCCATAGATTCTCTTTACATTTTTTGGGGGTGGGGGTGAGGGTGGAAATCTGTGTTTATTCTTTAGGGCTAATGTTTTGTTGAACACATTTGGGGAAATTCTCCTCTAGTAGAACTTTTGCAGTTAAAAAAAAGGGGGGGGGGGCTGTAAGGTAATGTTATGTTATCTATGTTAACTAGCTCTGTATTTACCAATCCTTTACCCTCATCTTGTGGATAGGATGTTAATGGATATGCCATTAATTCAATCACTCAACAAATATCTAGGCTCAGTGCTAAATGCTGGGAATATAGTAATGAGTAAATCAATCAGGGCCCCTGACCTTGTAGAGCTTACAATCCTAATGATTAAAAAACAAAAAAAGAAATGGAGGGAGCACAAGCAATATTAGCTGTTTCTGGCACTCATAGCTTATCAGGCTATGTTTGTTTAGTTTTCCCTAATTCTAAAATGAGAGATGAGAGAGAAAATGGGGGGGTGGGGAGCAGAACACCAGTCCAGAAGTTTACAATCTGCTCTTTGAATAGAGCTCTCACATATTTTCCTGAGATGTACTCATGCATCAGCAACTAGATCTATGATAAAATTCTCTACTAATCCAAAGATGACTTCTATTGCTTAGAAAGAGAGAGATAGGAAGGAAAGGAAAAGAAGAGAAAGCTAGGGAGGGAGGGAGGGAAGGAGGAGGGAGGAAGGAAGGGAAAAAAGGGAAGGGAAGGAACCGATGTTCCCTGGCCTCTCCTCCCATTGTAACTCCGCAGATACTGAGGTTACTTCCCTTCTACATAAGAAGATTCCTTTCAAGTGTCGTCTGTGACCTTGTTTGGTCAACACTCAGCATGTCATCATTGTCTTTCTAATGATTCAAAGTGTGTCTCTCAATCAGATTCAACTCTTGGTGGTAACCGTGGGCCCTACCTCTGTCGGGAAATCTCTAGCTACCTGACTCCCTCTGCCAGGTTCTGACCTTGATGCTGGGGAATCTGCGTCCTCCTGTGAGCAGAAGGCGTCCCCTAAAGGAAGGGACAGGCCCATGGGCATAGACAGTGCGTGGTTCTCCAGAACTGTCCCATTCCTAGAATTCCTACACAAAACCATCAGCAAATGTTTCAAGAAGAGCCTTCTTTCCTTACCGGACAATCCCCTTATTTCTCGTTTTAAGTGGTGGAACTGATGACTTGAGGGGTCACTCCTATATGTACCACTTGAAAACAGATATTGCAGGTTACTGATCTTCAGTAATGTAGAGACTCGGAGGAAGGAAAGGTTGTAATATTTAAAAGAAGAAAAAAGCTCACAGCTAAGAGAAAAAGTAGGGTGGCCTTAGGCCAGCTACAGTCCCTTAACTGCGCCTGCTGCTGATGTGCCGAGTGATTCTGTGGTTCGGCCTGAGCTCCATCCTCGGGGACGGTGCAACTTCGTTTCCCGGTTCCCTCCTGCTCCTCCCAGCGTTCCCTTTGGTATGAATAATGTGAGATAAGATCATTGTGGGCATAGTATGAGGAAAGGACTTAGAAAGGAATTTGGGATTTTCTAGTTATAATGAAGAACTGTGCTAGTGTGTGCCCTTCTCGTTAGCTGGGAATCAATTTTCTGATTCATTCCCCTCCCTGTCATCTGCCTATAGATAATATGCTAGGCCATGCAGTACTCGTCCCTTTTTATTCCCTTTAATTAACTTTTTAAAATCAATTATGATTACTTGTATGGATTTCTGTTCTCTCTCCTCATCAAATTTGTTTGGCTTATTTGTTATTTACACACCACTACCCACTGCTGTGCATGAACAATAACAAAAAATCTGCCCTCTTCCCTTCCACCTCTTGAACTGGAGAAACAGTCAGCTAATAAGAGGCTAAATGAGCCTCAGAGTATAGAGAAGCTGGAATCCTTAAATTATTTAAATTGAAAAATGGCTGGGTTTACAATCAGAAAAACTCAAGTGGACCATAAGCCCTACTTGATTGTCCCCCCTTATCTGGATGATCTTGTAATGACAGCTGGAGTTATCTGCCATCAGCATCACTGTCCACAAAAGCTGCTCTGCTCTCCGCTCGACTCTTCAGCAGCCCTGGGGAGCTGGAGCTATTTCAGGGGAGAGGGCCCTACAGGATTGGAAACTTTATTAAAATGCAGAGCTGTCTCTGGTGACATAAAAGCTCAGTAAAAAAGTGATGGATCTAAGACCACAGAGCCCGAAATGATCTGCAGAATGAAAAACTGAGATTTTATACACTGCCACCAGTCGGCTAGGGTCCGTGTAAAATACAAAGCCGTGTGACATAAACAGCAGCGTAAAATAAACACAAGAGATGGAGGGAAAGGAAAATATATTGTTCAACATGAATAGCGCAACGAATGCCATGTGTCGGACTAACCCTTGCAGAATCCTGTCTCGGGAAGCAGCCCCGTGGAGTTTATTGTGGGATGTTAGGGCAGTTGTCTGCTTTGAGCGATTAGGAAGGTACCCCTAAAACACTCCTGATTTTCTTTTGATAAGCAACTCTTTCTTGAGCTATCATACATGAATTTTCTGAAACTCTTTGTTACTAGCAAAATTAGTAGTAGTAAGATAGTAATAGGAATCCACCATGCTTTGACTTGAAGCCCAAAAGTGGTCCTTCCTTCATGAGCCATGTGACCATGAGGACTCTAACCTTCAAACTATATTGTAAGTGCATTTCCCCGATTTGATCCATGGTCCTGTAAACTAACAATGTAAGATCTTAAATTTATTGCACACTGTCCATTCAACTCAAACGACTCCACGTGTATTACTCACTAATAAGGTGAAATGTTGAAACGAAAACCAAGATACTAAAGCATAGAACAATTAGGAAATTTGTTATAAACAAGGACAATTAAAAACAAGGTGCAGGTAATTTCAATTTGAGTATTCTAAGTTCTTCATAAATCCCTCTTAATTTTGCATTCAAAATTCCTTACTGTAAAAAAAAAAAAAAAAAATGATTCTAAGCACAGCACTCATTAATACTATAATGTATTCCCTTCTGTACTTCACTGCTTTGAAAAAATTTCTCAGGAGAGGTTTATTAACAATATCATGACCACCATGGCATTTACCAACAACCATTTATTGAGTGCTTACCATTCCCCTAGCCCTTCTCCCTTCTTCAAGCCTCATCTTCAAGCCTCATCTCCTCTTCTTCTCAGGAACCTTAAAAATGAAAAAATAAAATTAAAATGTTAGTCTAAATTACTTAACTGTCCCTGACCTGTGTGGCTGTGTTGGTTGGGCGTCATCCTGTGCACCAGAAGGCTGCTGGTTCGATTCCTGGTTAGGGCACATGCCCAGGTTTCGGCTTGCTCCCAGGTGGAGGGCATGCAGGAGGCAGCTGATTGATGTTTCACTCTCACATTGATGTTCCTCTCTCTCCCTCTCTCTTCCTCTCTCTCTAAAAGTCAATTTTAAAAATCTTTCTTTTAAATTACCTAACTGGTAATTTCTCTTTTTATGCAACTAGCAAGTTTAGTCAACAGATGAGAAAGCTCAAGGAAGTACCCCATTCCTTCATCTTCAGCAGAAGACATTAAAATTACTGGTCAGATCAAAATTATTCCAAATATCAGGAGAACCCCCCAAATATGAAATATTTTTGTTCTTATTTTTCCTAAAAATATTGTGTTTATTCTTGACATGTTTATAAACTGATTTTTGTTATGAGCAAAGATTGGTAGAGTTATTTAAGACTCTTTTTTCCATTTGTAGTTCAGAGGTGACTTAAGGTGTGATCTTATAAACAAGCTTCCTTCTCCAACAGAAGAAAACAAGGTCCTCTCTGTCCCCCCCAAAAAAACTGGGCACCAGAACAGAGAGGCCCCTTTGTCCAGCTCTCCCCTCCACCATTAGTATGCACTGCTGCACACTTGAGGCCCACTGAGCAACTTCTTTGACTTGGGAGGTTGGTTTTTATAAAACCCCAACCTTTGTTCTACAGGGAAACTCATGTCAAATGACAGTCCCCTGCCATAATTGTAACTCCACCGTGCTCTCCCATTCCAGTGCAAGTGGAGTGAAAACAATGCTATTACAGGGATAACCTTGAGTTTGCTGGAATTAATTCCTAAGTGTTGTCTACAAACCCCAGGACTTTATTATTTCCCATTTCTTGTAATCACAGCTGATCATGACACACTAGAGTCTCATGACACTGGGGTTGAAAAATACCTGTTTGATTAAATTGGCAGCCAAACTGGGAGAGCTAATAAATGATAAGTGATCCGTAGATCCCTGGAGCTCACCCGATATCCAAGAGGACACTGTGAACCAACACTCAGGATCTCTCTGCAAATGATAGGACCACATCAGCCTGGTGCCCCTCACTCCAGTCAGCTCAGCAGCCTCCAATTTATGGGCCAGGGCTGGACAGAGTGTGTTTACATTAAACTAGGAATTAAATAAGCTTAATCTATCTAACCATTAACAACATGAAATTAAGTGCATGCACCATTTGTCTTTTTATTAATTGTATTATTGGCATGTGTTAACTTGTAGTTTACATTGAAAGCAAAATTATTTTTTAAACTTTCAGTGTTCAAAATGCAATTTTGATTCTCTAGAGAATCAGAACAATACTGAGACTATACCCCAGACAAGTTAAATCCAAATCTCTGAGAAGGGGACCCAGGCACTATTAATTTTTAAAGCTTCACAGGTGATCCCAATGTGTAAACAAGGTTAAGAACCACTGGCCTGAAGGGAGGAAAGGCATACGAAAGGGAGATCAGTATAAGGAGATATTAAGAAATTGTGGTCATACATTTATAATTGGTGTTATTTCGATTGGTCAGCCTGATATTCTGAGAGCTGCGAGCGACACTGGCGATGAGCCTAAGACATTCCCAGACCTCAGTCTCCCCCTGCCTCTCTCTAGGCATCTCTCCTTGGAGCCTGGTGTCCCTGAGACCCGGGGGCCGAAAGGAAGTGGCAACCTCTCCAAGGAGAGAGGATTCTCTCCAAGCTGATGCAGTAAAGCCTTTCTCTACTTCTCTCTCCTGAGGGGCAGGTAGAAGTAAAGAGTCCTAGGCCTACTACAAACTTCCTCGGAAAAGGCAGAGTTTTAAAAATAACACAGAATGTCTTTTGCGGGCAAGGTGCTAACTGAATCCTCACGACCGCCCCGGGAGGCGGGTACACGCGCCTCCATTTTACAGGTGGAGACACTGAGGCAGCCAGCACGAAGGCGCCCGAGGCCGCGCAGCTCGTGTGTGCTGGCGTCTGGCCTTCTCGCTCCAAGACAGATGGAAAGCCGACCAAGGGTCACCCAGCTATTCATGGACAGCTGTCTGTGTCACAGGAATCTTCCATTCTTTAGGTAGAGAATCGAATTAGTATGCTAATTGTGTTCTCTGCTCGTATGTGTAAGGAAGCATTATACTCCCACAGAAAGGGACCTTAGTATTCAGACACCAGCGTGGGGTTTGTCCCTTTTGAAACACCGTCGGTAGTTCTCATGACCAATTGAAGTCTATGGGAGTTTCTTTGATTTAAAAAAAAATTTTTTTTTTGGAAAAATTAAGAGAACCCAGCATAGGCACCTGAGCCCAAGCGTACATGGAACCTCCGAAAATGGAGTTTAATTGCTTCTTATAACATTTCGGAAAGTGGAAAGAGCTCTCGAATTCATGGTGGCAGAAAAGAAACAGAAAACCCCCATTTTGAATGCTCTCCCTGTGAAACCCTAGAGTGTGACAGGGAGATTGGGGTTTGGCTTCAACCCCAGGCAGCGGGAGCCGCCTCTTTCCTCTTCCGTCAACCTTTCCGCCGCCAGAAATGGCCTGCGGCCTAAAGACGCAGCCGAGGGAGGGCCGCCCGCAGCCGACCTGAAGAAGGCAGCTCCTTTTCTTTCCCCCGCCGGCCCCGTCCTGTGCCGAGGGTGTGTTAGGTTCATCTGGGCGCCTTTCCCAGCTTACCGGCGCTCTTCCCGTCACACCCCCAGTCGCACGCCCGGCCCCTCTGCCCTCTGAGCCAAGACCTGTCCCCGCAGCCCTCCTTCACGCAAAGGTAGACGTGGCTGGGAACAGCTGAAAAGAGTTAGGACTTCTCAGGTGATGGCCTTTTTAACAGGGATTAAATCCTTTCGCCTGAAAAGGCGGTGCTCTCGTGATGTAATTACAGGCCGTGGTTCTCTGGAGACAGGTGAAGCCTGCCCCGGGCTCGCCGCTCAGTGGCAGCCGGTGTCTCCTGAGGTCAGATCCACGCCTTTTCATGTTTTTATCCCGAGTGCCTGTCACAGTGACCAGCATATCTGGCCCTCAATAACGAAGGGAACTTTAGCCCGAGGAAAACAAATTGCAACAATAAAGATGCCCTGACACAGTGAGTGGGAAGATGCTAGGGTTGTTTTGAGCCTAAAAGCCATGGGGAGAAGCCAGGTGGAGCAATAAGAGGAAATACCCTAGACCCATGGTGTGAAGGCTTTTAGAAGCAGGGTCAGTTTTGAGAGACTTGTGGGAGTTCCATTTAGCTCCAGCATCTACAGATCTGGTTTTACTCAGCAGGTCTGCCACTTTTCAGTTTGTGACATTTGAGTTGCACGGCAATTGGAATAAAGACAAAATGAATCATTTCAAAAATATTTATTGAGCACCTACTATGAGCCAGGAAAGCTGCTAGGCATTGTAGAGACAGCCGTGCAAAGCCCAGTGCCTGCCCCGCGAAGCTAACATTCTCCTTCAAAGCCTGATGTGGAAGCATTAGTCACAGAAGTCACGCAACGGGAGTCACATTAAGCTCTGCAAAGGAAAATTGCCAGGTACTAAAGCATCTTCTAACAGGCCCCATGACCTAATGCAGAATATCAGGCAGCTTCTCAGGGAGCTTCTCAGAAAAAAAGAAACAAGTCACTTAAGCAGATACCTGAAGGATGAGTGAGGAGTGAGCCAGAGAATTCATAAAAGGAATGGACATTTCAAATACCTTTAATATGCGACCCGCTAGAGCTGAACCTGAGGACTGTCTTGATTCCTTTTCTTGAGGTCCTCACGACAAGCTGCCTAGTCAAGGCTCTGAATTCAGACAGAAGGAAACATTGGCCTAAGAAAGAAATTTCCATCGATGTGGACAACTTCCCGAGGCACGCACAAGGCGCTGTGATCTCATCCGTTAATGCTTCTCCGTGCTCTCGCCTAGGTCATTAGCATGGACACCCCTTTGACATTCCCTATCCCTACACTCTGGCCAGCAGCTTTCAAACTCTGAAATATCCACAGACTACACTTTCTATATGGCTCTGTCCAGGAACCTGGGGCAAAAGGAGTTAGGAGAAATGGAAAAGCCAAGAAACAGAAAACCCCAGAGAGGGCCTGGTCTGCATAAGGGATACTTGAACCATCCCACCCATGGAGCCAGTGCTTTATAAGTTTGCAAAAAGACATTCCCAAATTCATCATGCTATTTTTATACATCATGATATTTTATGTCACCTTCCCTTGGCCCCTGTTCTTTAGCTAATTAAATTCTTGTGCCTAAAAACTCAGTTCTGTCATCTTATCCTCTTACCCCATTGTCCCAATCTAATTTTGAGTTCTCATAGCTGCACTTTTATACCTTATCACAGCTAAACTATAGTAATTGATTTACTTATCTGACTCATCTACTTCTTGAGGGAGTAAGTTCTTTAAGGGCAAGGCTCATGTTTTAATCATTTTTGTATCCCTGGCCCCTAGCAGAGTACTTAAAAAATACGCTAAATGAATTAATGTTCATGTGAGATACTTACTTTCTCTTTAGCCTCTGGCGAGATGTGGAAACTTAGATTTTTACATACCTAGTAAACAAGGCTGGTTTTGTATGTGAGAAACTTTTGACCCATGCCAGTCTGACATCTCCAGTTATAGGTAAGCCTGTTGTAGTTACTTAAGACAGCCTCTATAGTCTTCCTCTGGAAATATCCTAAGAACTAAATAGGCCAGTGTGCATGGTCCCACTGAGCAATACATCAGTCAAGAACAAGGTTGGTTTTGGTGTTCAGTATTGCATAAGATGTAACCATATGCATGTCTGATCTCTTAGTCAGTGGATTTTAAAGAATGCCTGTGTTTCATATTAGGAATGGCATAATTTCCAAGATAGAAGCAAGGAAAGAATAAACTACGCCTAGCAGGATATTTGTCAAATTTAATGAAAAAAAGAAAGGACATATTAATAAAGGAATAATTGGATGCTTGTATACATATAGTACAGTCCACAGAAGTCATCAAGCCATTAGTTAAAATAAGGGACTTATCATTGGTAAAATGACAAAGCCATCAAACATGTAAAATAAAAGCTATTGGAAGATCATATTTTCCAACCAAACAGGGTCCAAATATCATTCAAATAGTAGAAAGGAAGAATGTGCTTAAAAAAATACTAACCTGGCCCGGCTGGGCGTTGCTCAGCGGTTGAGCGTCAACGTAGGATCCAGGAGATCGCGGTTCGATTCCCGGTCAGGGCACATGCCCGGGTTGCGGGCTCGATCCCCAGTCGGGGGCGTGCAGGAGGCAGGCAGCCGATCAGTGACTCTCTCATCATTGATGTTTCTCTCTCTCTCCCTTTCCCTTCCTCTCTCTGAAATTAATAAAGACATATTTTTAAAAAATACTAACCTAGAGGAGGCAGAAGTTTGATATGTGAGGAGAACATATAAACTAGAGAAATCCCCATACCGCCCAATCTTTACACACACACACACACACCATCCTCACACATGCACATCATGGTTGTCTTGTCTACTTGCTTTCCTGAAATAACCTTAATTTTTCAAAACAAGAAGTTAGAGACAGTAGAGCGAGAGAAAGCTTCTGTCAACTGAAATGCTCCTTCTCTGCCTGTTACTCTTCAAAATAGGCATAACTGCCCCGTCTCCTATGAACCCTCTTTCATCCGCTGTGGCCCTCAGCTGGTGCCCCTCTCTCTGCTCCATCACTCCCTTACCTCTTTCCCTCCTTTGCACCTGTTTCACTATCTTCTGTTATAGTTGCCTACACCTATCCTTCCTCTAGAATAGGAGTCTTGAAAGAGGGGTTGGGTCTCATTTATCTTTCTATTCCATTCTCTCTCTGCTTTCCCCATTCCTAACCCCAAACCCAGCAAAAAGCAGGAGCTCAGAAAATGTTGGATGGCTGGGAGGGAAGAAAAAAAAGAAGGAAGTTTATTTCTGGAGGGAAAAACCACTTATTTTCCTTCTTCAAAAATATTTTATCTTCCTAAAATCAGGAGAGAACCCTTTTCCCCCCTAGGTGTTAGGATCTGTGCCCTTGAACACCTCACTTTGGCAGAGAGCCCAAATTCCATCTCCAACCAGCTGAGTCATTTTCAGTCTCTTTGTGGTTCATTCATGCTTTTCCCCTTCATTGACACATTAACATTTCATGGTGAGTGGGTCCCGTTCAGCTGGCAGCCCCGCTCAGCCCCCACACCTCTAAGCTGTCCTCACTTCACTAGTTCCCAATTGCCTGCCTCGTGGGGAGTTCTGTCATCGTCACCATCCAGCTAGAAGAGCTGTTTGCTATTGCCATACCCAAGTTTTGGTCATTAACAACGTGAAGCAAACTCAGAGAATGAGAGACCTCTGCTAGAGGCCATCTTCTCCCATGTTTTCTTTTCGAAAGCACCCCATTTGTTTTAAGAAAATGACAGAAATACAGATAATGAAGGAACTGAACATATCTAATATCTGCTTAATTTGGTATCTGCTCAAAATCTCTAATTTTGTTTTCTCAAATACCTATACTTTCTCTTATCTCCAGGCCCTCTATAACAATGACTATTACAATACGTTTCTAGTTCCATCTTGTTTTGTAGGTCAGCAGTTTGTACCTTAACCTCAAAACTAGCAATAATCCGTGAGCAAATTAGTAATTAGAAACTAGCATTTCTAAAGCATAGCATACAAGGGTTTCTGTTCATTGACTTACAAAAGGGAATCTCTCTCTCTCTCTCTCTCTCTCTTTCTCTCTCTCTCTCTCTCTCTCTCTCTCTCTCTCTCTCACACACACACACACACACACACACGTTACAAAGTTAGCATTCCAGGATTTACTTTGGGGCCTTAAGCCCTTAGTAGGTGCTCAATAACTCCCTGCTGACACACTGATTAGTTTTAGTAGTTCCCTGTTATTTCCAAGAAGACAGCATTTTCTAGACTTTTCTGATCAACAGATGAAACATACGTTTTCTTAAAGCTGTGGAAATAGAATAATTCATAGTGCGAGGCTGTTTACTACCAGCCAGCCTCTCGCGTTGCCCCGCGGGGCTCTGATAATCAGAGGCCATTAGCCTTCTGTGTGCTGTGAGCACCCTTCACCGTCCCGGGGCCGCGCCTTTGTACGCCAGGGGGAGGACCGGTGCGGACTGAAGTGACAGACCTCTGCTGACCAAGTAAGAAAGTCTTTGATGCACAAATAGTACATTGCAGTGCTTTTATTTGACAGTGTTGAAATTAAACAGTGTGTGGAATCCCTGCCCAGGTATGGAAACATATAAAGCCTTTGAGAAGTTGTACATTAATCCATGCTTAATATTAGAGAAACCCAACAGTATAAAAAAATAACATCGAAAGAATGTAACAATCAAGGCTTAGGCACTTACAAGCAGGACAGCGGGAGCTGGATTTAACTTATCGATTTTAGAACCACTGGTTTGTTTTTTTTAAAAAGAGGCGAAATATTGCTTTTACTGTTTTCAGATAATAATGACTGTTGTTGCAAATTATAAAATTTAATTAGCTATATAAATGCCAGAGGAACAAATAGTGTGCTATTGTCTTGATATCTTTTCAGAAATTAGTCTTTTAAAATAAATTTGCCATATTAATCATCTAAAAATATTTTTGATCACTGAATTAATAGTTTGCAGCCTGTTTCCAGGTACTCATTGCCATAGGTGATTGCTTCTTAATTACTACATGGGCTCTTTCTATTCACTCATATTAATTCATGTTTTCTGGCATAGTCCCAAAAGGCAGCCTTGCCCTATATCTTCTAATTACTTCTATAATTGAATTTGCCCACTTTTTCTAACCTATTTTTTAAACTGACTGTGTTTGTTCATGGTTTATTGTGTCTTTTTTGTGTCAGTTCTCTGCAAGCAGAATGTACATTGATTCTTTCCTCGTTTCTCATTAATTTTCAAGAGCTTTGCTGCATGTCTGTTTTTTCAGTCTGTCAGACCTATTGCTAGACCAAAAAAAAAAAAAAAAGACTCTTATTATTAAAGGTTAGGTAAAATAGACTGAAGTTAATTAATTCATTAGTAACTCTGAGCCAATTACTGAAGCCTTCTCTTATTTATATACTTGTTAACAAGACAGAAATGAGAAAGGCCAATTACAGGCACATGTCCTTCAGAAGTTCAGCAAAACCAGAACTTATGCATTTATTGACACCCCTCTACAAAAAAAAAAAAAAATCCGTTTATATGTCAGATATGTGAAATTGCATTTAAAAATTGTTGGCTAATAATGTATTTTATCCTATTCTTCTAGTCTATTCTATTCATAAATTTTAAAGGTTTTTCTCCCATCTAGATATCTTTGATATGCCTAATATTATTAAATTCTTCTAAACTTATCTCAAGGAATACTGCTAAGCATTAGACTAGTTACAAAAATAGAAGAAATTTGATTTATTTTCTGGTTTCCATTCATCTTTTTTCCCCAAACCGTTAAGTTTTTAATTCTTAAAATGAGATCACTGATTAGCAGATCTCATAAGTGAGCTCCCTTTAAAAGATGTTCTACTTGGTTTTTCTTGGATATGCCAAAACCTTACAACATACAGAAAGACAGTTTTTTCTGGATTTTTTCCTGTGGCTAATATAAAAAAATTTAACTGCTTCATCCTATCTAAACTACCTGCAGAGTACATACTACTATACTCATTACTTCCCCTTCCCTGGCTCAGAAATATTTTGTGAATTTAACAGGGGCTTGGAGGGAAGGGCCGGTGATTGATTAGTTCTCTGCACATCTCTAGTCTCTCTGTACACTGGTGTCAGTGTGGGGCCAACGCATCAAAACAGTCAGCGGACACTAATGTCTCAATAAATTGGTTGTTTGACTTCAAACTAATTTGAATTATGGTTTTTGTCTGTTTGTTTTGTGGGGGTTTTGTTGTTGTTTTTTGGTGTGTTTTTTTACTTTTTTACTGTCATGTGGACTCGGGTTTTCATAGTTAAGTGATGCCAAAGTAATGTCAGTTAATGCTGCCAAACCCTTTAGTTTTTCCTAGGTCTCAGGGGACCTGACATTTAATCAAATACTTGATGGAATCATAATGACAACCACAGCATTGTAAAATGAGAAGGGCTCTCAGCAGATGATTAGCCCAGGTCCATGATTCTTGGAAGAGCAAAGGAACAAGTGTAAAATGTGCCACGTACCTTTTCAGGAAGCCCTGCCTGATGCTTCCCAACTTCCATACCCTCCTGTTTATAAGAACTTTTGGGGAACTTTTCACTTTTTGCCCAGTATTATAGTAACTTGTATTTTTTTCTCTGCTGACTTATTTCCCGGTTGAGGAAATAACTGTATTTTATGTCCTCTGTAGCCCCGGCATTTAGCACAACGCCTTGCAAATAGTAGGCCCTCAATGAATATATCAAAAGAATTCGGGAAGAGGAGTCCATAATCCCTTCCTAACGTGTTTGGTGTCTACCCTCCCTCACCGTCTAGGTTAACTAAAGAATTTCATGCTTGAAATCAGTTAATGTATCTTAATTTTCTGTGGTAACTGCAATAAATTGGTAACAAATGTGCCATTATTAACTCATTATGTAAGCTTCTCTGCTCCAAGATTAAAAATCTATACTAATGTTTCCTCAGATGAATTGTTTTTTATTTTTTTAATTATATATGACTTTTTTTAAGGCTTTATTGACCTCAATTTTGTTACTTTGGGCCAAGACCACACAGGCCTGTTCCTCTTCCCAGTTCCGTGTGCAGTGTGGTCCCTGCATTTTCAGAAACACCTGGGTTCCCTAGACTCCTCTACTCCTTAGGAGTCCACTCGCCCTTTGGTTCTTCATGCCCTGCTGCCGCAAAGCTGGTTTTCCTTAGGCTAACTTTTGTATATTGTCTCTGCCGTCCTGTTTACCTTCTCTCTCTCTCTCTCTCTCCCCCTCCCCCCTTCTCTGCTCCTCTCCCTCCCTCTCTCCCTCCCTTCCTCCCTTCTTTTCCTCCTTCCTTCCTTTTTTCTTTTTCTCTACTTTTTGAAATAAGGCATTTGATAGCGATGTCTCCTACTAACAGCACTACATAAGTTTATAATGATTTCCCAGTGTACAACCTCTTTTCACAGATACCATATCATTCAATTCTTACAGGCTAAGTATTATGCAGATGAAGAAACCAAAATTCAGAGGTTAAGTGACTTGCCTAAGGCCACGGAGCTAGTTACCATTTGTTTTTAAATTCTTGACTTGTTTTCCTGGGAGACAAAATCCAAGAGGCCCCCTTTTTCTTAGTTGATTCTTACCTGTTGTGTGAGTAAACTACCTGATGTACTCCCCAAACAGCTGGATGGGTAGCCAGCTGAATGGCTTTTCCAGTAATTATATTGGTCCTTATAAGGAAGAAAATCCAGCTTAGTACTTGAATGTGAATATATCATCCTGTGAAAATGCAGGTTCCCATTCTGTAGGTCTCCACTTCTGACGAGCTCTCAGGTGACTTGGCGAGGGGGGAGGGAGTAGAATAGACCTCGCTGGAGGTAGTTAGGTCTAGGACAGAGTGAGAAAGGCTTTGGAATCGGAAAGACCTGATTCAAGCACCGGCTCTTCTGTTTACTACGACCTTGGGCAAGCAACCTGGCCTCTGTGAGCCTCAGTTTCTTCATCCTTAAAATGAGGGTAATGATTCGGATCTTAGTCACTGAAAGCCAAGCGAATGGACTTTCAGTGAATTGGCTTCCTCTCCACTCCTGCCTGGCCAATCTACCTAAGGTCTCCCTCCCTTTCAAGTGAGCCTCACCCCTGGTGAATTATGTTCAAACCCCTCCCCTTGAGCCTGCAACCTTCCATGGTGTCAGAGTCAAAGTCACCTTTCTGGCTTGCTCCCTCCCGACTTCCTCCTCATGCCGTACTGGTAGCTAACACGCCAGATTTCCTCGTTTTGATTCGCATTTGCCCGCTCAGCCTTCGGCATACCTGCAGGAAGCCCATCCTTCCTTTCAGTCCCTTCTCCCTTCCAGGCTCTAACTGGCAGCATTTTCCTGCCGCGCCCAGCTCCCAGCTCCCAGCTCCCAGTGGGTATGTCTCCCTAGCACTTGAGTTCTCGCAACGCTCTGTGTCTTGGATGGTTTCTTTTGCATTCTATCTTATGTGCTCGTTATTTCTATAATTATCTCTTCTGCTGTTAGACTCTAAGTTCCATGAGGGTGGGGATCAAGTATCGTTCACATGTCAAAGTAGTGAGGACATAGCTGTGGGGTGCACGCACCTGGTGCACACACCTGGTGCACACACCTGGCCAAGACAAGCCTCCTCGCCCATCTGAGCTCGCGTTCGCATCTTTACACGTAGGTGCCAGTAACACCCAACCCGCAGAGTTACTGGGAAGAAATGTGTATAATACCTCACAGAGTATCCAGCACGTATAAGAGCTCATGTCAGTGAAACTGAATAGATTAGAGCTGCGTTTGTAATCCCAGCACAGCACAGATATTTATTCTCGTGTGCGGGCGACTGGACCCAAGCCCAGCCTTCCTGTTCGGGGGAGCATTGTAGCGCTTTCCCTTCTGGCAGTGTTCACATCAGCATTAAGTCTTATCAGAATATTCCATATTCAGTCCTCTTCAAATTAAAGTACATTTGTTGATCCAGTTTAAAGTGCTAATGAAAAAGTGACGTAATATGTGTTTTTTAAAGCATGTGGTTTCTAGTTAACACTGAGTGTGAACCCAAACTGCCGCCGCTCTCTAGCAGTTTCCCTCCCTCTCCAAACTGCCACCCCCTCAGAAGTCAGATTAGGGATGTTTTCACTTTCCTCTTTATTTGTCTGTATTTTTTGGATTTTTTAAAATAAAGAGTATCTTATTTCTATGGCCCAGAAACAATAATAATATTAAAATGAGCAACAGCAATAACTTTCGGCGCCCAAATCTCCTCTTCTATAAGTTGGATTTATAAATTTTGCTTGACTGTTCAGCGCCATGTGAATTTAAGTATTTTGTTTATTTCAGTAATTGCTAAGGAGCAGTACATTTATCTTTTAATGATTAACTAATTTTTTAAATAAATCAATCAATAAACTATATCACCATTCAGTTTAACCTTTAGGGGAACTAATTTTTTTTTTCTAGTAACCAGAAGTTAAATGTTGACTCAAAGTTGACTCAAAGCCTGGACACAGAACAAGAGATGGATCCAAGTTGCATCTAAACTTAGGGCAGTCAGAGCCAAAGTCAGGGCCATAGTCAGTATGTTGTTTTGTTAATATGGGTAATGAGGGCTTTTAAAAGAAAAATAGAAAATGGGGCAAACCTTGTTTTAATCAGGGAGTATAAGGAAAGAAAATTAAATGCCTATGTTACAACTTATTCTTTCAGACTACCAATAACATTTCCCTTAGCCTCCAGGGACCGTCATAAAACAATGGCTCACAGTGCTTTAGAACAGGAACTCAAGTTGTGTACTGGGCATGGATATAGTCCCACAGAAGAGGAAGGCAACGTTTAGAGCTGCTGTTGCCTCCTGGGGGGGAAAGAAAAAAACACGGGGCTTCTGAGTCGAGTATGTATCCATTTTCTATTTTTCTCTCTTGTGGGTCTTTATTGCTAAAAATATTTTTATGAAATCGCTCTGTGCATCTTTAAGCTTCATGTGGTCCCGTTTGCTCGTTTGCAAATCTCAAATCATGACATGATTATGAAACATCTTGAGTTATTAAAAGTAGAGGAATTGCACTTTGTTTGTGAACTGAACAGCGGGCCAGGCAACATCTTCAGAAACAAAAATTTGAATTTTTATGAAAAAAAGTGTTCTTTTTCATTATAAGCTAGAATGAAGGATGATACCTGGACAAATAGAAATTGTCAGCTTGAAAGCTGTAACGTCAAAGCTGTCTACATAGCTGTAAAGGAAGTAAAGAGTGGTTTCTTTTTCTTGACTTATTTGGCCAATGTACATCTTATTGGGCGATCAAAACTTGAAAAGTCACCTTGAGGTTTAGGTTACCAGTCTGCAGCATATCAATGATCAATTTAACAATAACAACAAAGATAATTAGTTTTGCTTCATGCAGCATAAACACAGATTGAGACACGCTATAAAATAAATGGTTACAAGCATGATCTTCAAGTCAGACTACCCGGAATGTGAGCCCTGGGCCTACCGCTTGCTAACTATGTGATGTTCAGCAACTAAACCTCATGAAGTCTGTTTCCTCATCTGCAGTATGGGGATTATGGCATATTCATCAGAGTTAAGATCACATTCTCTCACATTTTATCATCTCTACTATCAGAATGTATCTTATAACTGATGGTTCTTTGGGCAACTTTTTCTTTCTTACTGATACATAAATTAATTGTGTAATTACAAACGACAGCATTTTCTATTCAATTAAATAATTAATATGTACTTCATAGAGTTGTTTTGAGATATAAATAAAATAATGATGTAAAACTTTATGCCCTACAACAACTCAGCCCACAGAAGACTCAATAAGCAACACCCATTAATGTTGTAAAGTATGGTTTCTGTAAACGCTGGCATTTTCCTGACTTTTCAGTCATAATTTTTGTTTACCAAAACTAGAAGTTAATTTCTTTGCAAAATCCTTGTTGTTGGAACAGTCTGCCTGCTGAATTGTTCATCCAATTTCCTCTAATATCTCTGGCAGCAAGATATTGACCCTAAGGGTTGAAATCTGAAATGTGGTCAAAATAAAGTTTGTGAAAGTCTACTCTGATTTATCAGATTGAGTTGCCTGCAGACAAAAAGAAAAGGAAATAGTGACTATGCCTCCACAGTACCTAATCCATAGCAAGCGCAACGGAAGCGTTGAGAGGTGGCAGCGTGTAGAGAGTGGCTAAGAGCATAGATTCTGGAGCCAGGCTGACCGGGTTCATATTTTGGCTCTTCCCCTTACAAGCTGTGTAACCTCGGGCAAGCTAATTTACCTCTCTGTGGCCTCCATTTGCTCCTGGGGTTGTGAAAATTAAATGAGCAATGTCCATAGAAAGTGCTTTATAAGGTTGCTATTATTATTGAAAATACATCCTTCTTGTGTTTACATTCCTTAGGAAAGGACTGAATTTTCTGATACTGAAAGGGAATATTACCATCAATTTACTTTTCAAGTAGGTGATTGTTATAATTCTGTTAGAGTTTTGTACCATATAAAAATATAATCTATTAACTGTATCTTTGAGGTATCTGTGATTATGTGACCTAGCTGATAAAACTAGCCTATCTAGCAGTAAACAGGTGACTGAAAACAGTCTGAGGCTGCTTCTAACAGCCTCTGGAGTGCCTGTATAATATTATCTTGTTATGACTTAAAATTCAGTATAATATAGGTCAGCCTGTATCCCCAAGGAAGGGTCATATGACTATAAACTTTAGAATGTCCTCCTTACATTTGTTCACCTGTAACCCATATTATTCTAATTTTTAAAGTGGTGAATATAAAAAAAAAATGTGAACATGACTGTTGCTCCTAGAACAACTATGGCCTTCAAGCATGTATCTCTGTATCAGTGTGGCTTTTAATTTACTGATCAAACCTTTCAAATATAAAAAATCAACTCTGATTGCCAATAGTTAATCATTTTTTTTAGTGATAATTATGCGGTAATTATGTCCTCTTTGGAGAAGTGTCTATTCAGGTTCTTTGCCTACTTTTTAATTGGATTGTTTGTCTTCCTGGTGATCAGTTGTATAAGTTCTTTATATATTTTGGATATTAACCCCTTATCAGATGTATCATTGGCAAATATGTTCTCCCATACAGTGGGCTCCCTTTTCATTTTGGTGTTGGTTTCTTTTGCTGTGCAGAGTTTTTTAGTTTGATATAGTCCCATTTGTTTATTTTTTCCTTGTTTCTCTTGCCCTGGGAGATATATTGGCAAAAATATTGCTACTGTGAGATGTCTATTTTACCAACTATGTGTTTTTCATGGATACTTCTTAGAACAGGAGTTTCATAATCCACATGCTACTCAGAGGCAATGCACTGCAGTGGTTAGTGGTTAAGAGGCTGAGCTCTAGAGCCAGAGTATCTTTGTTTGAACCCAGGCTTCATCATGTACAAGCTATCTAACTTTAAGTAACTTACTCCTGTGTGCCTCAGTTTCCTTACTTGCCAAATTCAGAAGTTAATAGTGCTACCTCATAAGTTTGCTTCAAGCATTAAATAATTTAACACATGTAAAGCTCTTAGAAAAGTGGCTGACACATGGTAAGAGCCTAGTTCTCTAGCAAGGACCTCAAGAAAAAGAAAGGGCCCAGGGGACAGAGAGCAAATCTTCAACCATTGTCACCATGAAGTGAGATGGAGAAGAGCTGGCAGAGAGCCGCTGAAATTTGTCTCACAAGTCCATATCTCATCTGTTCAGAAACAAAGATCAGTCAGTGCTTCTCCAATTTTAATGTGCTTATGAATCACCTGTAGAGCTTGTTAAAATGCAGATTCTTATCCATTAGGTCCAAGGTACAGTTTGAGATTCAGCCTTTCTAATAGGCTTCCTGGAGATGCTAATGCTGCTGGTTTGCAGACCTCACTTGAGGATCAAGGGTCTAGCGAATGCTAAGTAGGCTCTACCTCTAGGATGAGAGAACTCTCCAGGGTCTTTCCTTTTACCCAGCCTCTTCTGTCATTTTTGTCATGGGTCATGGTCAAGAAAGTGTTTGAAAATAAGTACTGCTTTAGAGGGAAAAGATGTAGATATTCTACCTTGAGTTACATAAAATATTTTAAATTTTTAAGTATTTTATGATCCCCCACCCTACTCCCTCAGAATGCAAAATTGGCTTCTTCTTTTTGCTCATTAATTGCAAACTACAGGATTTAGGGGGCTTTTTTAAGTAGGCAAAATGTCTCCCTCTGCTTTCCAAATAGGGATGAGATCAGCAAAACCAAGCATCCTCTTGCCAAATGATGACCTTTGCCAAGCAACCAATCCTTTCATTTTAACCTCATGCATATTTCAAGGGAAATGTAAACCACATGTTTGTGTTCCACTGACACATAAATCATTGATTGATGTTTCACCTAAAAATATTTTTGATAGTTAAGGAGTTTCCAACGACCAGGCTGGGTTTTGCTAAGACTGAAGTTGAGTTTTAGCAAACAGCTATGTTGAACAGCTTTCAGATCAGAAAGCCTAAATCCAGTCGAATGATTTCACACATTCAGGCTAAATTAATTTTTAATCATTTAGTCAATTTCTTCACTATCTTCTACAGGTATTTCCTCACAGAAAATCAGGCTATGCAGAGACTTGAACTGTGTGTGTGTTTTAAAAACGTATTGACAAGCAAAATCAACCAAAATTAAAGCAGAGCCTTATAGCAGGAGTTGTCAAACTTCTGTAAATAGCAACTAGTAAGTATTACAGGTTTTGTGGGTCATATGGTTATGGGATATTAGTTTGCTAGAGCAGCTGTAACAAAGTACCACAGACTAGGTGGCTTCAACAACAGAAATTTATTCTCTCACAGTTCTGGAGGCTGCAAGTCTGAGGCCAAGGTGTCAGCAGGGCTGGTTCCTTCTGAGGGCTTCAAGAATCTGTCCCATGCCTTTCTCTAGCTTCCTGTTGGCAACATTGGTATTTTTTGGTTGCCTCACCCTGATCCCTATTTTCACCTTCACTCAGTGTTTTCCCTGTATGCATGTCAGTGTCCAAATTTCCCTTTATAAGAATGCAAATCATATTGGATTAGGGACCCACCCTACTCCAGTATGACTTCATCCTATCTTAAGTAATTACATCTGCAGAAACCCTATTTCCCCAAATAAGGCCACATTCTGAGGTACTGGGGGGTTAGGACTTCAGCATATAGATTTGGTGGGGAGAAGGGGACACAATTCAGCCTATAATATGCAATTCCTGTCCCAACTGCTTAACTCAGCCCTTGTGGTGCAAAAGAAGTAATAGAAAATACGTAAGAAAATGGGCATGGCTGTGTTACAATAAAGCTTTACTTAGGAAAACAGGTGCAGGTCTTCTGGCAGTAGTTTGCAGATCCCAGTGTTAGTGCTCCTTCTGAATATGAAAGAAAATGAAAAGATTTGGCACTTGGGAAAAAAAAACAAAAAACAGAAGAAAAACTTTGCAAGTTCTGGAAATACTTACTTTATATTTTGTATTCTAGTCACAAAGTTTTACATTTAGCTTTAGTATGTCTTATGCTTACATTCAAATATAACCTGAGTTAGTATACAGTTTCAATTCAGCAAACTGATAGAAATTGTATAATGGTGACTCTATCATCGTCCCCTTTTTGAGGGGCTATTACTGAGGTCTAGGATGACAGAGAAGTAGACTTCCATTTAACATTACGCTGCATACTTTTATTTTAGTATGAATGTGTCTAAACATTAATAATTAATTATGATTTTAATCCTTCAGAAATGTATGTATATTTATCCTCATGAATACATATGTATATGTTCCTTTTCATATAATTAATATAATACAGACACTAATTAGGTTGTATACAGTGACCTCTGGATAAGACACAAATATTGCCTCCAGGGGTTTGCTCTGGCCTGGAAAGTATATATAAAGAAAATAGATACTATAGTAGCATATATTTAAACATCACCCAAAGACTTATGTACATACCTGCCGTGTGGAGGGAGCTGCTTTGTCCTGCTTGGGCCCGTCTGCATGTATCTTCGTGTATATGAATCTGTATATGAATCTTGCATCTTCACTTATGGGACTTTAAATGGCACCTAATTAGAGAGTTCTGCGTAGGGTCATGGACGTGAGTGCTTAGAGAAGCTGTCACGAAGAGCTTGAAAGTTGACTATGCGGTAAAGAAAAGATGTCAATCGGGCACGTACTATATATTTTGCAATAGTAGCGGAGGCCATGCTCCCACTTACATTAAAACATAGACTGGGCTCATTAATGTCCTTTTATATTAAAACACTAGGTATCTGGCAAACCTTGGAACTCTTCTTCCACATGGTTCTAAAGGTAGCCAGAGTCACCTGCTTTAAATTTTAAGGGAACAGATGTGCAAGTGGTGAGTGGTCTTACTGAGGATGAAATGAACCCACTCCCAGGTATCAGTATTGGATGTTGGGGGCTCATTCATCTTCAGCAGAGGCGCCCCGTGAAATCACTTACTTGGAGTGCCCCAAGATTGGCCTTATATTTAGGATCTAAAAGAAAATACCCACTGGATTGTACCAATTATAAAATAGGTCAAATTTGGGGGCCAAAAAAGTGGACCATATGCCTTTAATCAGGTTTGTTACCTAAAACGTTTTCAGTTCAGACAGAGGTTTTCAGAGAAAGTGTCAGCTATGATGGTATATATATAAAACGCTATATGACCTGAAATGTCAGATATATGTGGCTTTAATAATTTTAACCATTTTAGGTCCAAAGGAAACGTCTAAAATCATAACTAAAATGCGATTGTTCTCTTTATGATTATAGAAACACCGCCACAGTTTCTGACTGCTACCCCCATGACCTTCAGCAATACAAGCTAAAATCTGCCTTTATACATATAGTGTATTTCAGAACCACGTATAATTAACTTGGTATTTTCTGAAATAACATTTGAGCTCAAGGAATAAAACTAGAATTTATTCTACAAATAAAACAATAGAGCGTCCCTAAATATTTTTTTTAATCTGGAAATTCTTTTAATCTCTCAGATTCCCTGGTTTATAGTTTATGAGCAACTGTCCTATCCTAAGAACCTTGTATACATTTGTTTGGATATGGAGCAGTTTCTCTCTTTGCCTTCTCTTTTTACTAAAATAAAGGAAAGGCCTTCCATCTTCCCACAAACCTAGAAAAAAAAGATGGAACTTGATGGCTTTTTTCTTCTCGACATTTTGCAAACTTTAAGAAATGAAGCACTACAGCATGTCAATGCAGAATAATGATAATATTAATAATGGTGGTGGTGATGACGATAATGACGAATTAGACAATATAATTCTCTTCTTATTCTAAGTGTGAAAACTGAAGCAAAATGATGAAGTGCCTTCCCCAAGCTCAGGGGCTCCACGGTTAGAACTCGGGCTTTTCCTCCCCTCGCACTTCTTCGGAGCAGAACAAATATCACTAATGTTCATCCTCGCCAGGAGAAAACCACGCTGGCCCATTCAATGGCCAATTAGAATAAATTGCAAATTAGGACAAATATCATAGGTAATACAAAAATCAAAAGCTCTCTAAAGAAAAGGAACAAAAAACCTGAATAAATAAGCTTAACGGTCCATTGTTTGTGGGGAAAATGATGAAATTACCATCAAAATATTCTATGAATTGAAGACAAATTTTTATATGGAAAGATTTTTATTTAAAAAACCTACCTAGAAAAAGTAAGACTCTTCTAGGACAGGTATTAGTTTTCATCAAAGGGGCATTAGTTTGTCTGATAAGAGATTAAAAAAAATGCTTTGTGTGAATCTTAGTAAAGTGGTCAATTAAAATTCTTCGTACTAGCCCATATTTTAAAGTGATGTTTGTGACTGTGCTAAGCATTTGGACATTAAAACCATGTCTACACAGGAGAGTGTTCTAATTATCCCAGAATTAACCCCACAGAGTCTGAAGTATTCAGGTGGAAACACCCTTTCTCTTTAAGAGCAATTTTAGGGACACACATCAACAGCAAATACTGTAACATTTCTTTTGCTCTGCAAAAAACAAACCTAGTCTAAATATCAATGTGCATGTGCCCCCCCTGTGTTTAAACAGTGTGTCTATCTGCTTCCCCCCTCGGAACTCTGGGTGAGGTGTGTTTTCACATTCAGGGACATTAGCCCAGCAAGGCAGGGGGAAAATCCACATTCGGACAGCGCATCTTTCAGACATCCCTTCTTTTATTGATTTGTTTTCTCCTGTCCCTTTCTCCTTCTTTTGTTTCCTTATCATAGCTTCAGGTTATTACGTGCAAAGTATTGATGGGAATGGATGGTTTTGGTCGATGGAGAGCTAATGCATCCCTAATCCCACTATTGTTACAGAGTTATGCTTCACTCTGGTCTCTGATGGGGGGAAAGGTGCAAAGCTGTTGATCCTAGTTTTATTTGTCACAAACCCATCCATCAATCAAGCGCAAGCATGTCTGAATGCTGAATGACATGTGGGTCTCAGCTGAAAAAATTCGATAACACTGTATTGTCAGGTCTCTCCCTCTCTTTTTGATAAGAAATACATTTGACTGAAATAGATAAGCACGCAACTACTAAAGACTTGAAGAGGGAAAGTGACACATTGGCACCAAAGGTTGTATATCTTTGGTATTAATGATCCTTATAAGTAAATAAAATGGGAGGGGCAGCTACAGCTGGAGACATGCAACATCCCTAAGGCTTGGTTATGTTTAACTATCATCGCTGTACTATTATTCAGATTTTCAAATATTAATCTGACCATATTTCACAGTTGGCTACCCTAGTTCTAAAATGCAAGCAAATGCACCGTTGGTGAAGGCAGGGGGGTGCAGGGATGCAACTATCACTTGTTTACACTGCTCTGAACGATACAGACAGATCTCTTTTTGTTATGTATGGTAAGTAAACCCTGGAGTATTTTTATGTTTGTATGAACTCATAAGTTCACAACTGTCTCTTCTTGTGAGTGAAAGCATTTAGGGGGGAAAAAAGCTTTAATTATTTTAAACTGGAAATATATATGCATGTCATTTTAATAGTGACTTAACTTATAATTACAGTCTCAAGAATGGATTCTGTGTGTCCCTTTTATTCCAGGTACTAAATTAGGTACTTTAATACACTGTGAAAGCCTATCTCTTCAGCTATATACAATTTTCTATTCATAGCCATTTCAAGATAATTGCATTTGGAAATAGTTAAAACATTAAAAACAAAACTGCTGGTATAATATAATTTTAAGGGCAAAATTAATCAACAAATCAGAACTTAAAAACCATTTTATTTTCTTGTCATAACATTTTAGAGAAGACGAGTATTTTTTAAATGACCTAAAAAAAGCCCATCGAGGAAGGTAACAAAAAGACAGTCCTGAATTAGAAGGCACTAAGATGAACCTTTTTTAGCCGTAAGTATCACCACACTATGAAAGTAAGCCATTTTTTTCTCTGTTCAGTGACTACGGGCTAGAAAACTGCAAAAAATCAATGTGGGAGTGCTGTAGATTTGTGGGGTAAATTACATGTGCTTGGCCGCTCCATTGTATCTGCCCTATATTCTACACAAGATACCTTAGATGGAGCTGTCACATAATACATATACTTCATATTGATTTTTATAGATTTAACAGAACTTGAATTGAACTTCATAATAAAGCAAGAAGAGAAACTGTATCTCCTTCTGATCCCTAATACCTGAATTAGTCTCGAAACTGACTAAATGGCAGCTCCCAATTCTGAATTCATGCTGGGAGACACACACAAAAAAATCAAGTTAGAGTCCTAATTCCCCTCATCTTCTGGTTTTGCTTCTCTTATTTAGATTTTATCTTAACTTCCCCATTCCTTTAAAAACCTGTTACTTCTTTTTTATTTTTTATTGAATTTATTGGGGTGACAGTGGTTAATAAAATTATATAGGCCTCAGGGGTGCAATTCTAGAATCCATCAGTGTATATTGTATTGTGTGCTCACCACCCCAAGTCAAGCCTCCATCCATCCCCACTTATCCCCCGGCCCCTCCCCTGTGTCTGCCCACCCCCCTTTCTGTCTGGTAATCGCCATACTGTTATCTGTCTGTGAGGTTCATTTGTTGTGGGGTTTTTTGCTTAATCCCCTCACCTTTTTCACCCAGCCCCCTACACCCTTCCCTCTGACAGCTGTCAGTCTGTTCTCTGTCTCTATGAGTCTGTTTCTATTTTTTTTGTTAGTTTATTTCGTTCATTAGATTCCACATATAAGTGAAATCATATGGTATTTGTCTTTCTCTGACTGGCTTATTTCACTTAGCATAATAATCTCCACGTCCATCCATGCTGTCCCACAAGGTAAGATTTCCTTCTTTTTTATGGCTGAGTAGTATTCCATGGTGTAAATGTCCCACAGCTTTTCTATCCACTCTTCTACTGATGGGCACTTGGGCTGCTTCCAGGTCTTGGCTATTGTATATAACACTGCAATGAACATAGAGGTGCATATATTCTTCCAAATTAGTGTTTCGGGTTTCTTAAGATATATTCCCAGAAGTAAAATCACTGGATCATAAGGCAGCTCCATTTTTAATTTTTTGAGGAAACTCCATACTGTTTTCCACAGTGGCTGCACCAATCTGCATTCCCACGAGCAGTGCATGAAGGTTCCCTTTTCTCCAAATCCTCACTAACACTTGTTTGTTAATTTATTTATTGATGATAGCCATTCTGACAGATGTGAGGTGATATCTCATTGTGGTTTTAATTTGCATTTCTCTGATGATTAGTGATATTAAGTATCTTTTCATATGTCTATTAGCTATCTGTATGTCATCTTTGGAGAAATGTCTATTCAGGTCCTTTGCTCATTTTTTTACTGGATCGTTTGGATTTTTGGTGTTGTTTTATACTTTCTTTAAAATTTTTGGATATTAACCCCTTATTAGATGTATCATTGCCAAATATGTTCTCCCATTTGGTGGGTTGTCTTTTCATTTTGCAGATGGTTTCCTTTGTTGTGCAAAAACTTTTTATTTGATGCAGTCCCATTTATTTTTTCTTGTTTTCCTTGCCTGAAGTAATGTATCAGAAAAAAATATTGCTATGAGAACTACCCAATATTTTACTGCTTATGTTTTCTTCTAGGATCTTTATGGTTTTGAGGTTCACATTCAAGTCTTTAATCCATTTTGAGTTTATTCTTGTGTATGGTGTAAGAAGGTAGTCCAGTTTCACTTTTTGCACATATCTTTCCTATTTTCCCAACATCACTTATTGAATAGATTATCTTAACCCCATTGCACGTTCTTGCCCCCTTTGTCAAATATTGATTATGAAGGTATGGGTTTATTTCTGGGTTCTCTATTCTGTTCCATTGATTGATATCTCTGTTTTTATGCCAGTACCATGCTGTTTTGATTACAGTTGCCTTGTAGTATAGTTTGATATCTGGTATTGTGATACCTCCAACTTTATTCTTTCTCAAGATTGCTGAGGCTATTCAGCGTATTTTGTGGTTCTATATAAATTTTTGGACTATTTGTTCTAGTTCTGGGAAATATGCCAGTGGTTTCTTGATAGGAATTACATTGACTCTATAGATCTAGAGATTGCTTCAAGTACTATGGACATTTTAATGATGTTCATTCTTCCTATCCATGAACACAGTATATGCTTCCACTTATTTGTATCTTCTTCACTTTCTTCAGTGTCTTATAATTTTTTGAGTACAGGCCTTTTACATTCTTGGTTAAATTTATCCCTAGATATCTTTTTTTTAATGCAATTATAAAAACGATTGTTTTCTTAGTTCCCCTTTCTGATAGTTCATTATATGTGTAGAGGAATGCAAATGATTTCTGAATATTTCTTTTGTATCCTTCTTCTTTACTGAATTCATTTATCAGTTTTAGTACTTTTAGTACTTTTTAAAATATGTTTTTATTGATTTCAGAGAGAGGAAGGGAGAGGGAAAGAGATAGAAACATCAATGATGAGAGAGAACCATTGATCGGCTGCCTCCTGCAGGCTCCACGCTGGGGATCGAACCTGCAACCTGAGCATGTGCCCCGACTAGGAATCAAACCATGACCTCCAGGTTCATGGGTCAATGCTCAACCACTGAGCCATGCTGGCCAGGCAGTTCTAGGACTTTTTCGATGGAATCTTTATGGTTCTCTATATACAGCATCATGTCATCTGCAAATAATGACAGTTTTACTTCTTCCTTTCCAATTTCAATGCCTTTTATTTCTTCTTTTTGTCTGATTACTGTGGCTGGGACTTCCAGTACTATGTTGAATAAGACTGGTGAAAGTGGACATCCCTGTTTTGTTCCCAATCTTAAGGGAAATGGTTTTAGTTTTTGCCCATTGAATATGATGTTGGCTGTCATAAATAGCTTTTATTGTGTTAAGGAATGTTCCCTCTATTCCCTCTATTATGAGAGATTTTTATCATAAACAGGTGCTGGATTTTATCAAATGCTTTATTCTTCATCTACTGATATGATAATGTGATTTTTATCCTTAATTTTGTTTATGTGATATATCACATTATTGATTGGTGGATATTGTACCAACCTTGCATCCCAGGAATAAATCCCACTTAATCATGGTATATGATCTTTTTACTGTGTTGCTGGATCCAGTTTGCTAATATTTTGTTGAGAATTTTTGCATCTATGTTCATCAGGGATATTGGCCTATAATTTTCTTTCTTTGTTGTGACTTTATCTGGTTTTAGAATTAGGGTAACACTGGCCTCATAAAATGAGCTTGACAGTCTCCCCTCTTCTTGAATTGGTTAGAATACTTTGAGAAGGATAGGTGTTAGTTCTTTGAATGTTTGGTAAAATTCACCTGTAAAGCCATTTGGTCCAGGACTTTTGTTTGGGAGTTTTTCCATTACTGCTTCAATTTCACTAGTTGTAATCTGTCTGTTTAGATTCTCTGATTCTTCCTGATTCGGTTTTGGAAGCTTGTATGTTTCTAGGAATTTATCCATTTCATCCAGATTGTCCAAATTGTTGGCATATAGTTGTTCATAATATTTTCTTACAATCCCAGCCAGATACTTCCTGTGAGGCTCCAAACAATCCTAGCTGAGAGAGAAGCAATTCAGCTCATACTCAGAAAAATACAGTGAGGTTTTTCCCATCAACTCTGGATATCCAGGCATTGGACTTGGGCAGAACTATAACCCAGTCTCTTCGTACCCTTAGAATAAAGATTTATTGAATCTCAGGTGGATTTAGTTCCACAGTGGGTCTTCAGGAAGAATATGGACTTTGTAGTTTTACTCAGAATGATAAGAAACAACAGCAATATCCAGAATACAAGGAACAATCTTGCGATTTGGTGGCATTAGGGACTCATTTCATCCAGAAATGCCTTGGGAAAAGGGATGAAAGGTGGGATGAAGGGATTCATGTTCTGGTGACATTTTGAAACATTTTTTAAATACTGTAGAAAATATAGGATATTATAAAGGAGTAAAAGAAATCATTCATAATAGCATTACCCACAAGTGGCATTTATTGCTTTTCTACAATATGTGATACAATGAAATATTGAGAGACAAATTGATTAATTGACTTCATGGGAATATTTTTAATGTGGCTAATTCCACATTCCAAAAGAGTTTGTTTTCTACTTAGAAAACCATTATATTATATTTATAATGTATAGAAAATTATAAGGGAACATCATGTATAGTTGTCCGCAGCTAACATTTAATGTAGTTCCTTCTAACTGTGTACACAGGGTGGGGCAAAAGTAGGTTTATGGTTTTGAGTAGGTGAACAGTTTATTATTGTATTATTATTTATTAATTATTGTATTATTTTTCATACAAACAACTATAAACCTACTTTTGCCCCACTCTGAATTTTAACCAATTATCTCATTAAAGCTGAGCTTGCTGTTTATTAGCAGATATCTTCAGGTGTCCCCTCTGACCATAAAGCACAGGCTACTGTGTTAAATCACCCAGGTCCAGCCTGCTAGCTTAAAGTTCTATGCTTATGTTCAGGCTAACACAGATTTCAGGTTTTGAGCTGAAAGGAACCTCAGGGATTATGTTCATTTTCCTGAAACAGTGGTTCTCAAAGTGTGGCCCTCAGAGCGGCCTCTTTGGCTTCACCTGTGGGCTGGTTCGAAATGCAGAATCATGAGCCCCACCCCCACCTGCTGCATATGAATCTCTGGGAAAGGGGACCAGGAAAGATTGATTCCAGGGCACATTCGAGTTTGAGAACCAATGTTGGAGAATGCATAGCTAGCTAGTAATAGTCACCAATCCACAGAAGGATGTAGGAATAATATGTTTGATGGTACCTCGTGTGACTCACACAGTAGCTTCCACACAGTAGGTACTTATAAATGCCTATTTCTGAAAGAACTGACTCCTAAATTCTCCCGAGTTTTTAACCCTTTTCTCATGCCCTTTTGAACAGATACACCTAAATTTGCTCTTGAAGCAAAAATTTCCCCAAATTCTCTTTGGTCCCTACTAAAAAAACTAAGTACCACAGAGTTTTCTTCTTAACTTTCTTCCGTCTAGGGCCTTCCTACTCAACGTATGTGCAGCAGACCAACAGCATGGGCATCACCTGTCAGCTTGTAAGATCCAGACCTACTGAATCAGAACCTGTATTTTAACATGATCCCCCACACTCCCCAAAATAATTCATTTATATATTAACATTTGAGAAGCAATCTTCTAGGGAGCCAGTTGCTACTCTTAATCCTGCTCATGTGAGTTCTGTAATAAGTACATTTTGGTATCAACACTATGTGATACTCATTTACTCATTCATTCAACAGGTCTTTCTTGAGTACCTACTATGTGCAAGGATGGGTGGTATGGAAATACAAAGGTGAAGAAGACATGGTCTCAGACTCTTTGAAAAATGTATAGATAATAAGGGAGATACTGTACATCAGTAGCTACACTGCCAAGAAGGATATGGTAAGAGGCTTCTGAGTGGTCTAAGATATTGGCATTCAGAGGGGGCAGAGAATACTTCCTCCTAGTATAGAAGAGAATAACTAAGGCATTCAGTTTGCAAATTTGATTATAACATGAAAATAAGAAGTTCATATTTCTAGCAATGACTTTAGAATGTCTCCATCTAAAGACATGGTAGAATATAGCATCTTCTTGGAAAATAGGGACACCTGAGTTCAAATCCAGCCAGGTGATCTTGGGAAAGTTACTTGGACTCTCTGAAGCTGACTTTGTTACCTATAGGACATAGTACCTGTATTTCCCAGTTGTTCAGAGGATTCGTGGGAGTGCATGTACAGATCCTGCATCGCTGTCTCACACATATTAGGCCCTCCGCAGTGGTGTAATTGTTGCTGCTCCTGTCCCCAAGATTCCTTGTGACTTGTAGCCTGTGTCCCTGGGTCTCAGGAACACGAGAGGAGCTACCTGAATGTGGCCACACCTGGGAGTGGCAGGATCTGGCTCACAAAGGGTCCGGCCACTAGTGCTTATGTGGAATAATTTAGAGATTCATAAAAATGCTAAGTAATTGAGATGCTATTATAAATTGTGTGTTTTTTCTGAATATAAAGTGAATGTAAGTTAATTGAAGAAATTCATAAGGTATCAAAAAATATGACAAGAGAAAATAATCCCGATTCTACTGCTCCAGAGATAACCATCATAAACATTTTCTTTCAGTCTTTTTAGATTTTTTCTCGAAGTTGAGGATACATTGCACATACAATTTTATCCTACTTTTATTTTTTATTTTTGCTTTATTACAGCATGATCCTTTTTGTGTTATCAAAAAGTGTCTTAGGCAGCATTTTAAAGTTGCAAAATATTACAAACTCTTCAGCCATTTTTTAAGTTAGTTCCAGCTATTTGCTTTAGCTCTAAAGCAATGGATGAATAGATGCTGTTGATCTGGAACCACTGGCGTGGGCAACATGTTCTTGTAAAGGAAGACAATATTTGTTTTATTGTTTTCGGTCCTCTTCTGTATTGTGATACAATACACATACAATAGACTATTACTGACATTTAGGGCATTCACAGTGTTGTATAATTTGCCAATATGGTTCCAGACCACTTTTCCCAAAGATAGTTAAATATAATGTACAGAAAGGAAGACAGAAAAAGTAAATGTTATTGGCCTTAAAATGCCTCTCATGTAAAAGGAGAAATAAATTCCTCATTCTCAAATTTCATTAGGAAATCATTGGGTCCAATCACCCAATTACCACTTTAAATCCTTTCTGTAATATATACATACCTATTAAAACTTCAGCTGTCTCTATCTGTGTGGTCAGGAAGAGAATGGCTGAAGGGGACTAACACTCACAGAGTCCCATTATAGTTCAGGCGCTGTGGAAGATGGTTGAGGTAAATTTCCTGTGTAGTCATTACCAAAACTGCAAGCTATCACTTTTCTTCTCCATACTACAGATGAGGAAACTGAGGTTTGGAGATGTAAAACAATTAGCCTAAATTTACCAGCTAAAAAGTGGCAGAGATGAGATTCAAACTCAGATCTACTTGACCCACAAGTTCCATGCTCTTTTCATTATATCACACTGCTTTGTTGTTACAAGTATAATATTATCCTAAGAGAAAGAGATTCTCTGAAAGTTACAGCAGAAATTCTACTGACCAAAGACCAGAAAATCATAAGTCTACAAACGAGGGAATACAGTTTTTGTAGCTTTTCTTAGTGGTTGATACAGTTCTAACATTTCATCTCTATTGTCCATTTATCGCCTGGATATCTCAGCATCCCTAAAAGGGTTATTTTGAATGGATTAGGCATTGGCACTCTCAGTTCTGTGCCAAAACACACACAGACTTGTTGACCCAACAAGAAACTGCTTGTAGAGCAGCTTTACAATCAGCTGAGATCACAGATCTCAAAAGGTTTCTCTCTTCCTCTATCACAACTTTTTTCCATATCTGACAATACACGTACACAGACTATCAAGAAAGGGGAAAAAACTTTTTCATAGGAAGAGTCACTAGAATTTAGTGATAGAAATTAGCAGTGAAAAGTAGAGTCTTGTGTTCAGTCTCATTCTATCCAAAGCTTTGTTTTTTATTTGCTGCTGTTCTTGGGTTTTCCGTGATGCTTAATTTCTCATTTGCAACACAGGAATAATTTAAAATGGGTGGCTCTGGAGCACATAAAATTATATTCATAGAGCACTTTGCTTTGAGAAGGGTTAGAAAGTCAGGCAGGCAGGTATGAGGCCCAACACTGCGCTAACACAGTTAAAGAGAAATCTTGCTACTGGTGGGATCCGGCTGCTTTGAGAGCGTGGGTCCCTGTCCAAGCAGCCCTGACGCGCCGGTGTGCGGCCGAGTGCAGCTCCCCTGACGCCGACGGGGCTGGGCTGCAGGGGTGTCCTGGAACCCGCTGTTACCGGAAGCCACGGAACTTCTAAATATGTTACATATTAAACAGGTTATGTATTTTTGCCATTCTGCCTCGCTGCTCCTAACATTTTTATATAGGGGTCCCTTTCTGCTTCCTCTGCTCTCTCCGTACTTTCCTGGCCCCCCACCCCCCTTCCACCCTTTTCCTCTGAGGCACTGCATGGCCTTCCTGTGGTATTACTAACCTGCTCACGGAAAAAGGAAAAGAGCTCGCGAGGCTAACTTAAAATTGATCATTTCTGTTTAGACTACGTAGTAGGGTTGTCAATTGTGGTTACCTAGAAAAGGATTTTTTTAAAAATATATGTTTTCATTGATTTTTTTAGAGAGGGGGGAAGGGAAAGGCAGAGAGGGAAACATCCACGTGAGAGAGAAACATCGTTAGTTGCCTCCCATATGCACCCCACACCCCAACTGGGGAATCAAACCCGCAACCTTGGCATGTGCCCTGAGGGGAATCAAACCCGAGACCCTTCAGTGCGGGGGATGATACCCAACCAAGTGAGCCACACCGGCCAGGGCTACTCTTTTTCTCAGTGACATTCATCTGCCCAGACAAATTTAACTCCATCAGCAGGAACAGGTTTACAAAACAGTGACTGTGGATTCACAATGAAATCTCCATTAAAATCTAGAATCTTTTAGGGCATTGAAACCAAAATAAAATAAAATAGCCTGTGAAGAATTGTGTTTCTCTTTCCCTCCATCCCTCCTTTCCTCCCCTACCAACCCCAAAGTGATATCAATATTCTGTGTAACTTTTTTAATGCTCCACATGCTGTAATAATAAAAAAGCCAGGGTATGTCACTTCTAGTCTTTCAGTGGATAAAGAGGATGTTTACACACGAAAAAGGAAAGTATCGGAGAGGCATTTTTTAGTTTATCAAGATATGAATACTAGTGCCCTGGCCAGGTGGCTCAGGTGGTTGGAGTGTTATCCCATGCACCAAAAGGTTTAGGGTTCGATCCCAGGTCTGGCACCTATGGGAGGCAATGGATCAGTGTTTCTCACATTGATGTTTCTCTTTCTCTTTCTTCCTCCCTCTCTCTCTAAAATCAATAAACATATATTCTGGCGAGGATTAAAAAATAGATATGAATACTAGTAACTAATTATTGTAACCAAAAAAGAAAATAAAGCATTGGGTATGGTTATCATATAGAAAACCTCTAAGGATTGCCTCAAATGACATACTAGGCTGGTGACTTCTGGATATTTGGACTGGTAGGAAGCTCCTGCTCCCTAAGTGACTACACTGCACGGTTGCTTATTCCACCTATGGACTACAGGTTCAGTTTCCTAGGGTGAAGCTACAGAACGTGAAAGAACAGTTTGTAGAATAGTTTGAGTCAAGCAAATTGTAAAGAAAAAAAATCATTGAAACCTGCCCTGGCCAGTGTGGTTCAGTGGTTAGAGCCTTGGCCCATACACCAAAGGGCTATAGGTTCGATTCCCAGTCAAGGGCATGTGCCTGGGTTGCAGGTTCAATCCCCAGCCCTGGTCAGAGTGAGTGCAGGAGGCAACCAGTTGATGTGTCTCTTTCACATCAATATTTCTCTCCCTCCCCCCCTCCCTCCCTCCCTCCCTCCCTCCCTCCCTCCCTCCCTCCCTCCCTCCCTCCCTCCCTCCCTCCCTTCTACTCTCTCTAAAAATCAATGGGAAAAATATCTTTGGGTTAGGATCAACTACAACAAGAAATTATTGAAACCTATCCTTTAGGCAATTTGGAAAGCATCTATCAAAATTATAAATGCATACACCTTTAATATAACAATTTTACACCTAGGAATTTATTCTTATGAAGCACACATATACAGAATGACGTATACACAATATTATTTATGGCATCATTGTTTGTAATGGTAAAATGTGGGAAATAAATATTCATTAATAAAGACTTATTTAAATAAACTGTAGTAGATCCATGCCGCAGAATATGAAGCCATAAAAAATAATGGAGCAGCTCAATATGAGTTGATAAAGAAAACTCCACAAGAGCTGTTAAATTTTAAAAATGTAAATTATTTCTGGAAAGCTACACAAGAAACTAATAACATCAATTGTGGGGAGGGGGATTAGGTGGCTGGAGGTCCAGGATGGGAGAGAAATTGTTCCATGGTTTGAATTTTGAACTATAGGAAATAGTTTGGTCATTTAGATCAAAACAATTGATGTGCTCAAGGCCTCAAAATGTAAAACATTACAGTGCATGTATGTTTTAAACAGCTGTGCAACAGAAAGACTGCTGAAAATATTCCTCTTTTAAATGCTCTCAGACTCCAAGATTAAAAAACTTAGTAAAAGAATAAGTAGGCAAATCAACAATAAAAAGGCTTTAATTATATAGTTTATAATATATGCATATACACAAACACAATGAAAGGCAATTTAATTTTTTGCTTTTCACATAGATATAATCATACCACGTAGGCATCATTATTTTTATTTTATCAATTAGGAGAGCAACGATCATTCTTTATTCTCTTAAATATATTTTACACACCTACAAGGGACCAAGCCCCAGGTTGGATTGTGGAAATTCTGTGTTGAATAGACAGTCATGGTCCCTGACCTGCTAAACAGCTCTGGTACTTTAGCTATTAAGGACAGAAGAAGTTCCTTTTTTAGAATGATACATGCAACACTCAATAGCTGCTTTCCCAGCCCAGTAAAATAGTAAACATTCAAATGTGAAATGAAAACAGCTGGAGCAGCTGGAGACAATTTAACTTTACATGAAAAAAATCCCCAGACATAGATTACTTCTCTGCACACACACCAGCAACTCCTGTTCAGGATGCTCAATGCGTAGGGACAGAGTGGGAAAACACCCCCTCCTCCTCACGTCTCCGTCTCCTTCCTGTGTGTGCACCCCCCAGCCCAGAAAGAGGAGAACACACGAGTGCTGTTAACAGGTCCCACAAATTAGGTTCAGTGAAATGATGGTTTGCTCGGTATAAGCTGTCTGTGTGATGTGTGATGTCTTTTTAGAGAGTCCAGAAACATGTTGCTTAAAACTTTTGAGCAAATGACTGCGCGGTCTGTGTGAGGATTCATTAGCGTACTTGATCTACTTATTGGGTGCAGACATCCCATCATAAAGCTCCCCGAACTAGCCAAGCATACTGTAGTGAACAGGGGCATAGGGGACGGTCTTCAAACAAAGCCGCAGCGGTGAAGGGAGCAGGGGGAAGGTGGTGAGGGTAACATCCTCAGCGCCTCCTGCACACAGAGAGCACTGCCCTTCAGAAAGAATCTTCCCCGCCTGAGCCCCCCCAGGAGAGCAGCCCCCCCCGTGAGGGGCCTAGCAGGGGGCGCCAATGGCTCATTGGGGTACGTGCCATTCAAGCCGGAGTAAACCACGGGAAGGAGACCTCAGTGAGGCCCACTGCCCAGGGTACCTGGACTGCCAAGGTGGGCCAACAGCGTCATCACAAACAGAACGGCAAGAGCACTGGAATAGCTAGGCTGGCCTCATCGCTGATCATTTGATGAAGTGAATTTCTGTGTTTGCTTCCATGATTCTTTTTAACAATTACTGGACATACACACTTCTGCAGGTCTGCACACGTTTCACAGGTAAAAGGCCTCTCCTTTCCTCTCTCTGAAATCAATAAAGATGTATTAAAAAAAAAAAAAAAAAAGAATTCCATAATGTAATAAACAAAATAAACTGATGGGCAAGATAGATCCAGAGACATAGAAGCATGGAGGGATCTCAGAGGGAAGGCTGGGGTGGGGGAGTGGGTGGGGAGAGATTAATCAAAGAACTTATCTGCGTAAATGCATAACCGATAGACACAGAGAGTAGTATGGGGAAGGCCTGGGGGGGTGTGGATGCAGGGTGGAGGGGATCAATGGGGAGAAAAGGGGGTACATCTCTAATACTTTCAACAATATAGATTTAAAAATTTTTTAAATAAAAAAATGTAATTAGAAATTATAGAATTTTCTTTCCACATCGTAGTACGTCATCTTGAGATTTAAAGCTTTAGGGAATATACTTTTGTGACATGTTATAGGCAGAAGAGATATTAAAAAAATGAAATAAAATATACTTCAAAAAAAAAAATCCAAACTGCCTCATAGTTTGCAAGACCACACACTTGCAAATGTCTAGCACACACAATAGAAATAATTAGTGAGTGCTGTACCTCATGCATTGAGACAGGGTGGGGGTTGGGGCATGGATGTAAATACACTAATGTTGAAATGAACTGGTAAGAATAAATTTACTGTTGTAAATTCTAATATCCCACAAACATAGTTCTGTGTTGTCTGCTTATCACATATATATTGGGCACCAAAATGTTTTATTTATTAGAACCATATGGGCTTTTGTGTATTTGAGGATTAAAACATTAAGACATTAAGGTGCCAATGCAATTCTCTTACGGCAATGGCCCAACAAGTGGTATGTATCTTTTTTGGTTATGGGGAAATTAAGTCCTATAAAGAGAAATGAAAACTAGATTGTATATTTAATCACTCTTCAGAAAGCTAATATGATAAAACAGTAAATTTTCATGAATCTCATTAATACTTATTCCTTTTCTGTTAAAAATGAAGGGAAAACCCCCACCTTTGACAGACTACTCCATAGCCATGTTTCAGCTCCTTCCATGTGTAAATGGGAGGCAGTCACTGCAAGGAATTCTCATTCCAACCATATGTGAACATAGAGCAGTGACGCCTCCAAGTTTGAAATGCTGCCATTCCCAGATATTTCTGTACAACACAGTAAAGATAAAATGGATTCTGCCCCCATTTGAATTATTTCTGATTTTCCTTCTAAATATAAAGGTTTACCTCCTACTTTTCCAAAAGTAAAATTTATTTGAAATAAAAATGAAGTAATTTGATCTTATCCTGTGGAATAAATTTAGGAGAATGTTGACCTTAATTCATTAGTTATCAAATTTAACAGTCTATAGCATAATAATTCTTACTTAGAAAAATAAGAAACAATTTAATGATGTGGGAGTTATATAAAAAAATGAAAGCCTATAATTATTTATAAATATCTATTTTTATCAACATTCCATTTCTCATTATGAAAGCTTTTTAAAAAGTGGTAAGTGGAGCCCTGGCCGATTTGGCTCAGTGGTTAGAGCATCCACCCTCAGACTGAAGGGTCCCTGGTTCGATTTTTGTCAAGGGCACGCAGTTCGGTTGCAGGCTTAATCCACAGCCCCGATTGGGCACATGAGGGAGGCAGCCAATCCATGTGTCTCTCTCACATCGATGTTTTTCTCTCTCTCTCCCTCTCTCTCCCTTCCACTCTCTCTGAAAAGCAATGGAAAAAAAAAATCCTTGGGTGAGGATTGAAAACAAACAAACAAAACCTCTCACTCAATTGGGTCTTCAATAGAAATACTCTGTGATTATTTCCCCTTTAGCAACACTACTATCCAAATCTGTTTGAATGGAATTGTCTTAATTGTATTTTTATAAATAATCAGTGCAAACACAAAACAAATATGGTATGTCTGTCTGTCAGAAGTTAAATGTGTTAAGTGACCAACTCATCTTAAAAGCTAAACTATGAAATGTTATATAACGTATAAAATAAAAGAACAGCCCTCGCCAGGTAGCTCAGTTGGTTAGAGCATCATTCTGTCCCAATACGCCAAGGTTGTGGGTTCAATCCCTGGTCAGGGCACATACAAGAAGTAACCAATGAATGCATAAATAAGTGAAACAACAGATCAAAGTTTCCTCCCCTCTCTCTCTGTCTCTAGAATCAATAAATTAAAAAATTAAAAGTGAAAAAATAAAAATAAATAAAAGAACAACTTGTGGTTTCAAAGATGGAGTGACACAATAGTGACAATAGATTTGTGTACTATTTCAGTGGGAAAAGATTTCACACTTTTCTTCTCCCTTTTCCTCCTCCCTCCCTCCCTCCCCCCTCCCTTCCCTCCGTCCCCCCCTCCCCCTTCCCTCCCTCCCTCCCTTCCCTCCCTCCCCCCCTCCCCCCTTCCCTCCCTCCCTCCCTCCCTTCCCTCCCTCCCCCCCTCCCCCCTTCCCTCCCTCCCTCCCTCCCTTCCCTCCCTCCCCCCCTCCGCCCTTCCCTCCCTCCCTCCCTCCCTCCCTCCCCCCCTCCCCCCTTCCCTCCCTCCCCCCCTCCCCCCCTTCCCTCCCTCCCTCCCTCCCTCCCTCCTTCCTGGCTTCCTAAAACTATCCTATGTCCCAATCAGGCATTGGGGATATCAGGTAAGATTAGGACATAAACCCTTTAAAGAGACTCAAGATTATAAGCAAATGATGGGAAAATAATTTAAAGGTCAAGTTTGTGCCAGACATAACAGTAGCACAGGAAAAGAAAAAAAATATTGTTATAAATAGTTTTATCCTTGAGAACTTTAGCTAATCTGGTTTTCTGTAGGTTATTATAAAATATACCCACTGGACAAAACCAGGAAAAAAGAACGTTATAAGACATACACATCTGAGTAATTTATCATGGTGACACTGCCTAGAAAAATTCATTTCATTTTGGCAACATGATGAGATCACTGGTCTCAAAGTTGAAGGAAAAGCGAACAGCGTTGCAGGGCCTGGAAAGAACATTCGATTGGGAGGTTCCAAGATGGCAGCAGATTGAGTGGAAGCTGCACTGACACTCTCCTGGGACTAAACTGGAATTACAACTAAAATATAGAAAAACCAGCCTCAATAATCATCTACAACTGAAGATGAGCTGGAGAGCACCCTCACAACCAAGGAGGAAAAGTGGGGCCGGCAAAGAGACTGGTAGGAACTGCAGAGGCCAGAGGGCTGGCTGGGCCCCCACAGGCAGCAGCTGAAGGTCCAGAGGGAGATCTCAGCTGTGGGGGTTCCCACTGAGGACTCTGAGGCCTAACCCCCAGACTGGTCTTCCCAGCCCAGAGCACCAGACCTGAGAAAGGTGCCCACATAACATCTGGCTGTGAAAAGCAGACAGGTTTTTGTCTTCCAGGGAGAGATGGCTGGAAATGCAGGCGCCCTCTTAAAGAGCCAATGCACAAAGTTTCCTGTGCAGCCACTCACCTTGGGCTCCAGCAGAGGGAGGGCAGAGTGGACTGGAGCTGTGTGAGGAGAATCCAGGGGGCTGGCTAAGGGAATAGATATCAAAGGGCATCCATCTGGACCCCAGTGCTGAGTCATTCTCCCATACAGCAGAGGATATCTTTCTCAGGCAGACATTTACCTTCCAAGCAGCTTTTATCTGGATGGGGGAAGCAATTGCCCCACCCTGTGGAGTTTCTACAGCCAGAGGCTCATTAAGAGACTGAATAACAGCTTCTGGGTACTTTGAGACTTTGTCTGATTTGCTTTTGGACCCACGGCTTGGAAAAGCAGACCTTGGTGCATATCTCTGTCCTGTCCAAACAGACCCAGCCCCAGCAGAGGAAACCAGAAGCTGTGGGGTATGGAAAAATTCCAACAGGGGACTCAAGGCCAGTTACAAACAGTGTCTGACATTAGCTTGCACCAGAGACCATCCAAAAGACTGGGAGTCCTAGCAGATCTAACTAATACATAGAAACAAATCCAAATAGGCAGCCAAAGTGGGGAGACAAAAAAACAAGCCCTAAATGAAAAAATAAAAGAATTCTCCAGAAGAAGAGCTAAGTGAAATGGAGATAAGCAATCTATCAGATACAGAGTTCAGAATACTGATCATAAGGATACTCAACAGCATGAAAAAAGATATAGAAACTATGAAGGAGATTAATAATGACATAGTAGAAATAAAAATAAAAAAACATTTGAAGGAATGAACAGCAGATTAGGGGAAGCTGAGGATCAGATGAGCAAATTAGAAGACAGGGTAGAAAAAAATCACTCAATCAGAGAACCAAAAAGAAAAAACAATTAAGAAATTGGAGGACAGTTTAAGGGAGCTGTGGGACAACATGAAACGTAACAATATTTGCATCAGAGAAGTTCCAGAAGAGGTCGAAAGTAAGCAAGGGTTAGAAAACCTGTTTGAAGAAATAATGGCAGAAAACTTCCCTAGCCTGGTGAAGGAAAAAGTCACAAGTTTAGGAAGCACAGAGAGTCCCAAGCAAGAAGAACCTAAAGAAGCCCACGCACAGACACATCATAATTAAAATGCCAAAAATCCAAGACAAAGAGAGAATCTTAAAGGCAGCAAGAGAAAAGCAATCTGTTACCTACAAACATGTTCCCATAAGGCTGTCAGCTGATTTCTCATCAGAAACTCTACAGGTCAGAAGGGAATGGCATGAAGTATTCAAGGTAATGCAAAACAAGGATCTGAAACCAAGACTACTCTATCCAGCAAGGCTATCATTCAAAATAGATGGTGAAATAAAGAGCTTTCCAGACCAAAAAAAAAAGGCTAAAGGAATTTATCACCACCAAACAAGCATTGCAAGAAATGTTAAAGGGACTGCTGTAATAAGAAGTTGAAATAGAGAGAATGAGAAACATAGGCTTAAAGAAGTAAAATGGTAATAGATAAGTACCTATCAATAATAACATTAAATATAAATGGATTAAATATCCCAATCAAAAGACATAGGGTAGCTAAATGGATAAGAAAACAATACCCAAATATATGCTGTCTACAAGAGACCCATCTCAGAACAAAAGACTCACACAGGCTGGGGGAAAAACACACAAATCTCCTGTAGGACTTTAAAGGAGAGATTGACAGCAATACAGTCATAGTAGGGGACTTTAACAACCCACTGACTTTACTGGATAGGTCTTCCAGACAAAAAATCAACAAGGAAACAGTGACTCTAAATGACACACTAGATCAGATGGATTTAATGACATTTACAGAACATTCCACTCCAAAGCTTTAGAATAGGCATTCTCCTCAAGTGCACATGGGGCATTCTCAAAGGTAGACCACAAGTTAGGACACAAAACAAGTCTCTACAAGTTCAAGAAGACTAAAATCATATCAAGCATCTTCTCAGACATTTACACCATGGAATACTACACAGCTATAAAAACGAAGGATCCCTTACGCTTTGAGACATGATGGTGGGACTTGGAGAGTATTATGCTAAGAGAAATAAGCCAGTCAGAGAAAGACAAGTGTCACATGATCTTACTCATTTGTGGAATCTAATGAACAAAATAAACTGGTGAACAAAATAGATCAAGAGACATAAAGCATGGAACAGACTGAGGGAGGATCTCAAGGGAAGGTGGGGAGGGGGGAGTGCGTGGGGAGAGATTAATCAAAGAACTTATATGTTTATAAGCATAACTTATGGACAGACACTGGTCTGGGGAAGTCCTGGGGGTGGGATGGATGCAGGGTGGAGGGGATCAATAGGGGTAAAAAGGGGACATCTATAATATTTTCAACAATAAAGATAAAGAAACTTAAAAATATATATATATTAGAATTGTCTGATGCTCCTCATATGCATTTTTTTCTTTTTAAAATATATCTTTATTGATTTCAGAGAAAGGAAGAGAGAGAGAGAGATAGAAACATGAATGATGAGAGAGTCGTCATTGATCGGCTGCCTCCTACAGGCCCCCGACTGGGGATCGAGCCCATAACCCGGGCATGTGCCCTGACCAGGAATCAAACCGCGATCTCCTGGATCCTAGGTCAATGCTCAACCGCTGAGCCACGCCGGCCAGGCTGCATCTTTTTCTTATTCTCATTCTACTAATAAAATCAAGAATGGGGGAGGATTTCCAATCAACCTAATATACAGTATATGGGTGTTTAAACAAACTAAAGCCTCATGACTTACCAGGGAACTTTAATTCTGAAGAGAGAGAGAGAGAGAGACAGAGAGGAAACCTTATTTATTTCAACTCAAAATTGTACACTTCCTAAAAACGTTCCTCTTGTTGGCTGTCTGTGAGATACCTTGAGCATATTGAAAACCTCAGACATGGCCCTAAACTTCACTTAAAATGATTGTATTCATTATTTTTATTTTTCACCTCACTTCTGCTGTAGCTGCTGTGAATGGCTTGGAACATGCAAAATATGCTAAGCAAGAAACACAGCCCGTACCTGAAGAGTTAGCAGTTGAAAGGCACAAAGAGGTACAATGGATTTAAAAACCTCTTGAAGAACAGCCTTTTGCTGCATAGGTGCCAGGCAAGACAGTATGTGGCTGGAAAAGAGTTAGGGGAACTGCTTTAAAAACCTATTAACTAGGAATGTGAAAAAGCAGGGAACAATTGGGAAAGGAGGGAAGTGCTCACTGCTTAAAAGGCTTTTAAATAGGACCATATTTTTGTTGGCTTTTTGCCTGCGACATAAAATGAGGATGGTGTGCTGAATGGCTAGCTGGGCTGCTGAAGGTGGAGTGAATGGAAACTAGGCTAGGAAGTCAAGGCTGAATTTTGAGATGCCACTCTGGTCCGTGTGCAGCTGCTGAGACAACTCTCAGCAATGATTTAGTGCAGTAAACACAAGATGCAGTCAGCCTGCTCAATCACCCTTTCATTCCAGTGTTTTTCTTGATCCCATAAATATTTGCCTATGCGATCTTTGCTGCAGATATTAAGGAGTTAATAAATTAGCCAGCCAACAGGCAGGAACAGAGAAAAGCCACAGAACTTAGAATTGAACAGCTGACAGCAGATTCTGCAGGTGTGAGATGGGAATCAGCTCTGCATTTTGTCTGCAGCACAATTTGCTCTGGGCTGTGGCCTGATTTTCCAGCCCCTTCAAGACAAGCTGAGTTATAAGGGAGAGAATTCCAGGGGGTCTTGCTCTATGATCCTAGGAACTTTAACCTTTAAAAAGAAAGCAATCTCCCTCTATGTTTAGATGGATAATATTACATATCAGTGGTGGCCTTGTAGGATTTTAGTTTCATATTAGGAAAAGAAAAATGCTCTAGAGGTCATCTACTTAAATATGAAATGGTGGATTAAATCACACAGCACAATAAATCAGCCTCCTTCAGTCGGTGCCAAGGGGAGAGCCAGCCGTGTGTGTGTGTGTGTGTGTGTGTGTGTGTGTGTGTGTGTGTGTGTGTGTGTGTGTGTGTGAGAGAGAGAGAGAGAAGGGGGATCACTACTTGCATTGAATAGATAAGCACCATAGCAGATAGTAAGGTCAAAACAGAGTAGGGGAAAGGAGGGAAATGGACTGCATGAAAGTGTGTATTTCTTATAGACTAGTTTATCATATCCTTCCAAGAATTCCACTTGCTGGTAAAGGGCATTCAAGGCTAACCGGCACACTGTGGCAGTTCTTCCAAATCTTTTTTCCTTACAGTGGTAAAAATACTAATTATGTAACACTCGAAAGTGTTCAGTATGCTTCCTTGGTTAATAAAACATTCTAGTGTTTCTTCTGTAAAGGGCTTTAGGTTCCTGCCAGAGTGACAGTGACTGATTAGATTGATATAGAGAAAATTAACTTGATTTTTTTATTCTGGTGAATATGGCCTGTACATTGAAACCTTTTTTACCAAACCCTACTATGAGATATGTATTTGGAATAAGAGTAGAATAAATGCCTTCAGTTATTGACAGTCAAATAGGAAGCTAGTACCTACTATTAAATCTCATTTTGGATCTTCTCTTTCTCTAAGGCCCGCTTTATGTCTCTAAAATCCTACGCTTCCAGTTTCTCCTTCTGAAAACAAAAGATCCTATGATTTAGACCATAAAAGAGTGGCTACTTTCGCACCTGAAACCTTTATCATTTTATTAACCAATGTCACCCCAATAAATTCAATAAAAAAGTTTTTTTTAAAAAAAGATTAGTTACTTTCAGAAATACTTGCCTTAGAGAGCTCTGAAAAAGTCTCCCCAATCCAAAAATATCTTCTTAGACTTTTTTTGAGGGTCTAAAATTCTACCATTAGAAACTATTTTAATATTTACAATAAGTTTTTGTCCTTTAATGACAAATTCCGTTTCAAAGCACAGCAAAATTAAATGAACATAAAAATCCAAAGATATATGTACTATATAATTTTTAAGTATGTGTGGGCCAAAGATCAGAAAGGAATATAGAAATTTTTAAGTTGTTTATGGTGTTATGGTGGTAGTATCATAGATTACATTTTCCTTTTAAAATTTCCCTTTCATGTTCTTGTAATAAACATCACTAAGAAAGAAATTAATATCACTTTTAAAGGCTCTAATTCTGCCTGACCATTGTATCTAGCTATTGGGACCTAAAATATAAATACATAACATGTTTTATAAAAAGATTACTCTCAGTGATTAGATAGATGATGATGATAGATAGGTGATAGAGATAGATAGATAGATAGATAGATAGATAGATAGATAGATAGATAGATAGATAGATAGATAGATAGATAGACAGACAGATAATAGATTGATTTAGGGAGAAAAATATAAAACTCAACAAATATTCATTTACAAGTTAATGTCTGTTATAGGGAAGGCACTTTCTTGGGTGATACAGAAGATACAAAAATGACCAAGTTCTGCGTGCCCAGTGCCCCCCCAAAGAGCTTCTGGCATAAAGCTAGTAACTTTGAAGAAAGAACACATTGTTATTATCAGTCATTAGTACACTATGGTGAAGCCATTTATTAGCCGTTTGTTTCCGATTTGAAGAGCAGAAGGATGGGGCAAGCCTGGGACACTACCTGGGGAAGATGAGCCCGGATTGAGACCCTCAATGAAAGCAGATGAGGGCAGTGGGCACAAAGGGGGAAGATGAGAGCATGCTGGATGCAACCCGTGGCTCTCAGAGGGCTGGCCACAGCCAGCTCTCACTTTTGGACATAATTTTTAACGTATAAAATGGACCCTGACCAAGTATTAGTCCTATCAATCGAGGCGTGCCAAGTAATCAAGGAAGAATATTTATAGACAATTATGCCTTCACATTCATGATATAAACTCTGAAATTTTGAAGCTCACTCTAGTATCTGATGTCGCAGATGCCCGGTTCCAAATGTTTAAAACCAGGTGGAAAAAGCAATGCCCTTAAGAAGACTTCATAGTTTTTTAAAAAGCATTTCCTTATTTAAAAAAATAAATAAATAAAGCTTTTTCCAAGTTGCTTGGAAAATGGGTTACTTGCTCTTTTTTCCCACCTTTTCTAGGCACCAAAATATATTGATTTTTCCCTCACTGGTAAAGAAATATCGCTTTGACAAATATCAGATGAACCCATTTTAACAGACTTCGAAACAGTACTACTCAGCAATTATTTTTAAATGTTTCTCTTTCCTACACTCACTTCTTACAGCTGGTCACCCTCCTCAGGAAACGCTAACGCTCACGGGCCCTAAATTTTCATGTGGTCTCTTATACTCCACTGGGTAATCAATATCCTCTTTTGCACACACATCCCCCACAGCCTTATTCTCCGTCAGTCTCGCTCACATTTTTCTTTTTTTTAGTCTCTTTCACTTTTAATCCTTCCTTTGGGCCAAATTGTCTGCCCTTTATATCTGTATTTACTTCCTTCTTTTCATGCCACCTTCTCCAGACCTTTAGATTATAAATGTTGAAATTTGTGACTCTTTTTTTTGGCCATGGTGACTTCTCATTAATAAAATTTCCCTCCCCCTAAAGATTGTTCTGAGACAGCCTAGTTTCAAGCACCCACAACTATTGCCAAATATTCACTTCATTTGGTTCTTCACGTGTTAAATCAAGTGTGTTCAAGAACATGATTCCCTACTCCTCTCCTGACTCAGTATTTTCTGTGAATCTCCTTTATTATTCCTTTCCACTGCAGTGTGGAAATTTTAGCTTTCCATGGTCTACTCTGAACTGTACATGGGACAGTGATAATGACCTTCTGACCCTACAGTTCTTCCTGGCTGCGGGTAGAATTGATAGCACTTTTTCAATTTCTCCCTTGTCTTTGCTTGAACATACTGGAATTACAACCTCTGACAAAGGTAACATCCCTTTTGTCGTGGAAACAAAAGGAGTGTGTAATGAATTGGTTAAGATTACATTGCATGTTTAGATGATGAAATCCAACTGCAGCTCAATTCCTTTATTTTCTTGAGCTGGGCCTGGTCTTTCAATAAGACATTATTGACTGGCGTCTTCCCCAGAACAGGTGCCTTGGAATATAGTCTTGCTGCTCTGAGCTTTTTAGACTGAAAAACAACTATAGTATATGTCAAGGAAATCAGATATGAGATAATAATGCCCAGTACCTTAGGATGAGCACTGTAGATGATCCATATCTAGGTGGCACTAAAAGAATGCAGGGTCCTTGCATTTATATGATGTGCTAGCCCCTTTCAAATTAACTTTAGTTATAAGATGGCAGGAATGTGAATTATAGTTTTATGTCATTTCTCTACAAATTTCTAGGACAGAGGAGCAAGGAAAAGGAAGGAAGACAATTTTTTATAACTCGTCACTACAGATTTTGGTATACTGATGTTATAAAGTGAATTTTTAATCTTTATGAATATGGAATAAATTAATGCCAGGATTGTGTGGTATTCACAAACTATTTTTAAATCACAAAACATACCATCTTTGGTTGCTTCTAATAGCAATTTATTGGCCTTTCTACCTTTCCCCTTATTTTATGTGTACTTATATTTTTACTTTTCAAAAAAGAATCACTTAGAATTTTTGCTTTTCAAAATGGTATAATACTGGTATTGGCTTCAGAAAATATTTTAAATGTGTGTTTTTCAAAGAATGATCAGATCATTTATTCATCTTTTAGAGAAAAATCATTCTATTCAACTCAATTATTTCTGCCAAGAACTATCACACTAATTTTACTCTTTCTAAAAATTAAAATAGCAAACAGTTTATGTAAGGTGTTGATAATTACCTATATTATTGTACTGCTGTGACAGATGTTGGCAAAAAAGCCTAAAATGCCTACAGCTGTGCACTCCACGACATCTAGTTTCTACTCAGACAGAAGGCTAACAGATGTTCTGAACTGTCACTTTGCCTAAATGTTTTTTAAAGTCTAAGGACCTGCTTTATAATTCACCAGGGTCTGGTTTGGTTTCACAGAGGTCCTCAGAATTCCCATCTGTGACAATTAAAGTTAAAGACATTGATAAATCAAGCCGTGTTTTCCCTCTCCTTCAACAAACAGGCATCAGTGCATAGATGAATTGTGGATCGTAAAAGCTGTTTTTATATACATGCCAGTTGGGAAATTTTTTCCTGAAACACAGATAGATTTGGGACACCAGGATTCATGAAGATTTGTTTTGAGCTGGGTGTCATCCTTTTTGTGTTTTTCTCGCACCTTGGAAGTAACGTTAACTGTTTCCAATGAGTTATATTTTTCCTAGTAAATAAAAAAGTAGTTTGTTATTTTTATTCAGCATCTTAATAACTCTACTCATAACAATAACGACTAATTGTGCAGCTTGTCAGGATAATGGAAGAACAAAATAAATAGCATCCACAAAGCACACAGCCCATCTTCCCCTGCTTGACACCTTAATACTTCCTCTTCCCAAACATACCTTCAGATCCCTACACAGAATTACTGCCCCGTGCAAAGAGCACCGATGCCTTATTTGCTGTTGCTCTTAATTTTAACAAGCTGGATTCCTGTAGTACGCTTGCTTAATAGTTTAAACATTCTGTTAACAATCAGGTGTTTGGCCTATCCTGTTTCTCCTCCATTCTGTATAGAAATATAACTCCAAATAGTACATCTTTCTGGGTTTGTTTCTAAATTAGTCCCCACACTTAATTATGAGGATGAGAGGGATGCCTTATTTCTCTTTGTTATAGGCTAAGCTCTCAGTAATCCCAAACAAAAGAGCCAGTTCTGGAAGATATAGGATTTGCTAGCAGGATTATGGTCTCATAGATAATGATGTGCAGTCAGCAGAAGCGAAGCTTTATTTTAATTCAAATAAGCTAGTAAACAAACCACTGACAAGTCTGCTGGTGAGAGTAACTGGCTGCTGTTGCCACATTGGCAGCTAAATTATAGAAAATCTATTATACCCTGTTCACCATATGTTTAATTTAATACAAGATACAAATTAAACTATCCACAGTGCCTATTAAAATAACAATACTTTTTTTATATTTGAATGTCTTAAAATAATTTCTACTGACCTTTTAAAGGATGATTTTAATATAGGTGATTATCTGGGGTGGAAAGGTAGTTAATAGAAGGCAAAAAAATTTAACTGCCTTTTTGAGAAAATAAAAATATAAATGTTCACTGGTTTGCAGTTGTTAATAAGGTTAATTAGCAGTCATGTGTTCTGTTATTACTGTATTTCCCTCCCACCCTTTTGGTTTCTGAGGCTGAGGTTTTAAGAGTGATGCTTAGTTTGACCTATGTGTCAAAACTGCCCTCATGAAATCATTATCCTGATCAAGTCAGCCTATGGGTAGCCTTAAACTGGATGCCAGTCAAGACCTATATTAGGAAAATTGACTTTAAGCTCTAGGTCCAACTTTGGTATGGCACGGGAAAATGACATAGACTTTTCTATTCCTGCCCCAAGTCAATCTCTTCACAGCCAAAGATCCTAAGGAGAGCCAGAATTAAGAGGCTGCCTTCCAGGGGCAGGAGAGAGGAAAAAAATAAGACCACACACTGTTCACAACCAATTTCCTCCTGTATCCACAACAGTCAGTAACCAACGATGCTTGCTTGAGTCCATTTGGACTCAGTCCACCAGGTTCTAAAGACCAGGCTGGGTTTTAGAATCACAGAGCTAGATTCGAAACCCACCTACTATTTCCCAGCTGTGTAACCACAGATCCTTAACCCATCTAGATATTCCCCTTACTCTGTTAAATAAAAAGGGGGGGGGGGAGTGATAATCCCAATTGTACAGGATTATTTTGACAATTAGATAAGAGAAGGTATCTGATACATAATAGGTGCTCCTTAAAGGTTTGTTCCTTTCTTCTTTTCAACCCTCAAGCAAATTGAATGTTGCTATTTCTTTAAGGATGAGGGAGGACTGTTAGGAGAAGGGATTGGAAGGCGTGGTGCAAATAGAAATTCTCCCTAGAATCAGTTTCCTTGGATCATTAACTTCTCTCCAGAGGCAAAACCCAAAATGGCCTGGTTCTTTTCTCTAATAGTCACCACAACATTTACTCTCTTCTGAGTACGTATCACTAAGCCACCCAGACCAACTGCCTATCCTTGGGCCTCTGAGAAATAAACAATCGTCACCACACTTTAGTATGCCTTTTCAGACTTGCATTGGGTCTGCAAGTGTGTTCATGGGGCTGCACTAAGTGAATTTTGGTTCAAATACATGCCTACCAAATCCAACTGTGTACTGGTAGTTACAATACTGGATGAGGTTACAGTTGGAAAATGTTCATGGTGGTTTTTGTTTTTTTTTTTAATATGTCTTTATTGATATCAGAGGGAGGAAGGGAGAGAGAGAGAGAGAGAGAGAGAAACATTAATGATGAGAGATTCATTGATGAGCTGCCTCCTGCTTGCCCCCCACCAGGGACTGAGCCCCGCAACCCAGGCATGTGCCCCAACTGGGAATCAAACCAGATCTCCTGGATCCTAGGTTTATGTTCAACCACTAAGCCAGGCCGGCTGGGCTACATGGTTATTCTTGAAGCCCTGCAGATGATAATATTTTATCCAAAATGCGAGTTACTTTATCTTAAATTGATGCGAGAGGTAATTTCAGAAGCATGGTACTGGTAAGCATAGGCCAGAGGGACAGCGACAAGACAAACGTCCCATGCTCCCTCCCTCTCCCGCCACTACTCTGTTTCTCTGAAGCTGAGATACTGGAGGTATTTCCACTTACTGAAACTCTGAAATATTGATAAAGTAAGACATTGAGTAAAAAGAGTGACAAAATGTGTGACATATTTCATAACATGGACACAGGCAATAGTGGGGTGAAGGCTTGGGGGGAGGAGCACAGGGGGGAGGGGATCAATGGGAGAAAAAAGGGCACATTTGTAATACTTTCAACAATAAAGATAAATATATTTTTAACGTTTTTAAATTAATACTGTTAACACAGAGACACAAAACCATGATTGTGCGTGTAACTTCATTTTATGTATAACAAGGATGGATGCCCCCGTAGGCCTTGCTACCAGCTCCAGCTTCCCTCTTAGTTACACAGGGACACCCTTCTCTCGCCCCTGTTGTCCGTCTTAGCATAAAATAAGGACTGAGGGAACCTCAGAGTTCCAGAAGCTTGAACACGGTGAGAAAGGCCATGCTGGGTATCTGGCCACTAAGGCAGCAGGTGCCACCTTGGAGCCTTCACTCCACCTTCGCCACCTGGACTATGGTGGTGGCTCACAGAGGTGCCAGCTGCCCTCGCCCCGCCCTGGGTTCCGGACTCTCCACCGCTGACCCCTGCAGGTTACTGTCCACCGCTGACCCCTGCAGGTTACTGTCCACCCCTGACCCCTGCAGGTTACTGTCCACCGCTGACCCCTGCAGGTTACTGTCCACCCCTGACCCCTGCAGGTTACTGTCCACCCCTGACCCCTCAGGTTACTGTCCACCGCTGACCCCTGCAGGTTACTGTCCACCGCTGACCCCTGCAGGTTACTGTCCACCCCTGACCCCTCCAGGTTACTGTCCACCGCTGACCCCTCAGGTTACTGTCCACCGCTGACCCCTCAGGTTACTGTCCACCGCTGACCCCTCCAGGTTACTCTCCACCCCTGACCCCTCCAGGTTACTGTCCACCGCTGACCCCTCCAGGTTACTGTCCACCCCTGACCCCTCCAGGTTACTGTCCACCGCTGACCCCTCCAGGTTACTGTCCACCCCTGACCCCTCCAGGTTACTGTCCACCCCTGACCCCTCCAGGTTACTGTCCACCGCTGACCCCTCAGGTTACTGTCCACCCCTGACCCCTCAGGTTACTGTCCACCGCTGACCCCTCCAGGTTACTGTCCACCCCTGACCCCTCAGGTTACTGTCCACCGCTGACCCCTCAGGTTACTGTCCACCGCTGACCCCTCCAGGTTACTGCGCCCAGCCCCAGGAGGACGCGCTCCCCGCCGCTCCGGCGCTCCCAGGGCGGGGGAGGGGCCCGGTTTCCGGCGGCGGCGGCGCCCGAGGACCAGCCACACCCGCCTCGCTGTGCGCGGCGGGCCCCCGGTTCCCAACGTCACTCTGACATTTGAGTCTAGTCGGGGGGCCGCCCAGGCCGGCGAAGGCGCGTGGGCACGGGTGGCGTGGAAAGCCGGGCCCGCCGTGCAGGCCTCGCGGGGTGGGGGCGGGGGCCGGGCCTGGCCGCGCGGGGACGTGCGGGCCGAGAGCGCGGGAAACCCGGCGGCGCGCGAGGGCGGGTGGGCGGGGGGCGCGGCTCCTCCCGGGCTCCGGCTCCCGCTCCCCCCGCGGGCCGGCCGAGCCTCCGCTTTCCAACGCGCGGGGCCCCGCAAACCTCGAGGCGCTGGCGGCTCCGAGGAGCGTGGCGCGTTCCTCCTCGGCCCCCCGTGCCCCCCGGTTCCCACCCCCACGGCGAGGACGGGCGGAGGCTGGGAGGGTCGTCCAGGGGCTTTGAGAGGGGCCCCGTCCCTTCACGCGCGCTCTCGGGGGAGCCGCTGGAACCCAAAGCGCTTGGACTGAAAGCAGGACCTCGCCCGGCCCGGCCCCGCCGCGCTCCCGGGTCACTCGGAAGGGTGCACCGAGTGGCGGGGCCGGGTTGTCATTTTGTCCACGCGAATAACAGCTGTGTTGGGCGAGCTGAGGGGCCGCCGTGTGCACGGTCTGCGGTCGTTACTAGCGCTCGCGGCCATAACGCCCTCGGACGGGGAAGCCGCCGCCCCTCGGACCCCGCGCCGCCGCTGGTCTCCGAGCTCCGGGCCGGGCAGCCGGGAGGCGGGGCAGTGAGGAGCCTGAGGCTCCGCCGCCCGCGCCGCGCGCCCGCGCCCCCAGCGGCGTCCCGGGACCCCCAGCCGCCCCGCAGGCCGCGGGCAGACGGCCCGGAGCCGGGCCCGCCAGAACCCGCCGCATTTCCACGTGGAGAGGGTGGAGGGGCACTTGGCGAAGGACTGATGGCTTAATGAGAGGGCGCCGTGGCCGATGGCTAAAGCATGACACTGCCGCCTCGGCGGGACGCGTGATTTCCGTGGCCACTGGCTGCGGGGACACCCAGACCCTGATCGTGCGTACAGTGCTTCCTTAGAAGAAGCACCCGCCAGTGTAAGACTAGGTCCCGGGTGCCCCTCTCGCTAATGCCCCCTGCCTTTGGTCTTCTTACATTCTCACTTTTTACCCCTTCCCCACCTTTCCTTTCCCTCCTTCCCTCCGTTCTTTTCTCGCAACCTCCCTCCCATCCTTCCCCCACCTGGAGTTGTTTGAGCCGAGTGCCACTGCTCACGGACATCCCCAGTCTAGGAGGGGCTGGGTAAGCCATCTCCCGGTGTGGTTTGCACTGGTAGAACTGGCGAGCTCGGGTTTGGCCCTAAAGCACTTTTGATTAATGAAGTTTCCAATTCAGAGCCCATAAATCAGTTTCCCCAACCTGTCAGGAAACCGTTTCTATAACATAGAATCGTTTTGGGTGGTGTGTTTGCTCCAATGGGAAAGGAACTGACCAGTCAGGCTTACTTTCTGGATACAGAAAGATTATTTTGAAAGTAGTTTTGCTACAGACAACTAATTCTTGACTCCCTCGTCTACCAAGGCAGTTGGTCATTTTGGCCCTTTACCTCAACACATTCCGCAGTTTTTAAGGGCTCAAGTCTTCTCCCATATCAGATACAATGCATTACAGCTTTTGAGACAACTTTTGGGCACTTGCCTACAAAGCTCTTCCTGATCCTTCATGAGAGAGTGAGGCCAGCTAAGAGATTTTTAAGCTTCCTCTTGTCTGGGATTGAATAGTTTCAATTGATAAGACGTGTAAGGTTTACTCAGGTTTAGTCACATTTGGCCACTCACTGATGCTTTCCTATCTTACAGACTTAGATTCAGCCCCAAACCCCTCCCTCGGTGGAGAGAGCACAGCAGTTCAGATTCTTATTTCAGTTCATCATAAAAAGGGAAATAGCTTTTAATCAGCTTGGGGCATCCTTTATAAGTTTTTCCATTCAGAAAAAAATATATGACAAGGGGAGCAGGAAGAGATCATTCCATTATTTCAGTGGATTACTTTTTAGTGCAAAGTTAAGGAACATTTTATAGTTGCCCTCTCCCACTCCACCTTAGTTGGGAGGAGTGTTTCTACTACTGACTTTCAATTTTGCATCATGCCCCCCACCTTTCCTACCACACCAAATGTAACAAAATACACATTCCTTAGCCTGCGCTATTAAAGGTCACTCTTGATTTACACTCTTCATTTCCCCCCTCCCCCAACACCCCCCACAACAGACCCAGTGAGTGCTGCCCTGACTTTCCTTCTTTTCCAGCTGACGTTAACGTGTTCGTCCTGTTCTGCTGTGTGTGTTTGTTTTCCAGATTTCACAGGAAAGGTTTGCATTGGTGTCTAAGCAATAGTCACCAAGAATCCCTTATTAGATGCCTTCCAGAGCAGTCGTAAGCCAATAACATTATTGTTGCCAACATGGAAAGTAGAAGCTAAGATCAGTTTTGTCAAGGGATTCATTTGAGCAGTCAGCTTTCTCTTATTCTGGATGGTTTGTGGGAAGAAACAGAGGACTAAGTGGGGCAGGGGACAGAGACAGAGAATTAGTGAAAACTTCTTTTTGAAAGCAAAGCCGTTTTCCCAGACTGCTGTCCTGCCACAAATGAAAACACACAGAGCAGGAATCATGAAAATGGATTATTGTCACTCTGGGCTGTTGGAGGCCCTGAGAGCCCTGGCGTTAATTCCTTTGGAAAGGTAGACCAACCTAGCCACCTTCCCCGTCCCTTGCAGCACCCTCTTTGCCTAAGGATTCCGGACTCTCAAAGTTGATGCTCAGGACCGAGGCTGGGTGTAGGTGACAGGGCTTCCCCGGTGAAGGGAAACGGATGCTCTCGGTGGAACTCAGGAGGAAGCAGGGTAACTAAGAACAAGCCCGAGGGGGTGGGGCGCTGTCACAGGAGGGCTGTGGCCACCAGTCTCCTGGCAGGATAGCAATCAGTGAGTCAAAACTAGCTAGCAGGGTGTGAAAGACAGCCAAGAGTAGGACCCTTTGGGTGATAGGGACTAACCTTTAGCTTGTTCCACTCCTCCCCCAGGGCCCCCATCCTAGGTTTCCTGGGATTTGAGACCTACCCAGAGGAGAAGGCAAGGATGGTAAGGACACATACCTAGCCCCTGTCTAACATGCAGGCACGGGTGGGAGCTTGCAGAGATCAGAAGGCACACTTCAAGTCCTCAGCGACCCGTGTGTCTGGCTCATGCAGTTGTGCATGGTCAACAAGGGAGGGGAGAAGAAAGCCTCGCTCGGTTTCTTTAGTTGCTCTCTCTGGGGTTGTTGTGTCTCCTCTCCCCCAACCGTCCGCCTCACCCCATCAGGACCAAATAGAATTGAAACTTCATTGCCTTTGCCTGCACTGAGCCTAAAAATTCAGGATTTGATAAGGTTACTGCAACATCGATACAATTGTAGATTTTTTTTTAAAGCCTCCTCAAAGAGACAGATGTTTGGGCTGATTAAGAATTGAGGAGAAAACCTGCAGCTGCACCAAGGAATAATCTATTGGACAAATATTTTAATAAAAAGATATGAAGAGATCAGCCCGACCTTGCAAGGTCTTCTGCTTTTAAAAAATCTTTATCAAACCCCTATTCTATGGCTTCAATAAACAGAACCCATTACCTCACGGCATCTTTTGTTGGCCCCATACAAGAGAGAACAAAATGGTTATTCAGGGGAACGCTTTCGATTTTTATTGTGGGTAGCCTGCACAAAGAGCCGTGTTATTGTATTTAAAAGAACCATCTGTAGCAGAAACAATGGCATCAAATTATCTTTGAATGCCCACTGAAAAAACATAAAGCTTTTTTTTTTATTCTTCTTCTGTACGGTGGGGGGGATAGAGCAGTGTTAGGATAACTGACTTTTTTGTTGTTCTCTGGGTGCATTCTTCTCGCTCCCCCTCTCTCTCCCCCTCACCCTCTCACTCCTCTCTCTCCCTCTCCCTCTCTCTTTTAAAAAATCAGCCATTTGGGGTTTTAAGCCATAAACGATTTTTCTTGTTGCAGGGGATTGCAGTGGCAAAGCTAGGCTAGGTCTTGGAGGCTGGCGCAAGGCGAAGCGGGTGAAGGCAGGAGGCTGATGGAGAGACTGGGGGGAAGAAAAGCCGAAATGGATTCACGGTGCCTTGGACGGAGGGCGAGAAGGGAATGGCAAGCTCCTTCAACTGTTCTGTCCGGTGAGAAGTGATGTAGCTTGGGCTGACAAGAGGCTCAGGGAGCCCTCACGTTCTTTCGCTTTTTTACCTGCCAATCAAACTGCTACAAGACAACACCCTGATCTGCCATGGACATGTAAGTAGTTTGCAACCCAACTTTGACATTCACTGCTAGCTCACTCCTCTCCGCCCACCCCACCCCCAACTCACTTTATTCCCCTCTCATTCTGTGTTGTTTTTTTTCTTTTGACCTTTAAGAGATCTGGAAATATACCCTGAGTGGCAGTCATTTAACACAGGCAGATTTTAGTCTGAAAGCGTTAACTTTTGGAATTAAATGCTGATTTTGATTTCGTTAAGAAATGCAGAAATGAAGTGACATTATTTTATTCTCTTCTGAACAGTTTTAGTGCTGAACATCAGCAGTTGCCTTGAAAGGATGTGTTTGTTTCTTTTTCTATGAATATGAAGAAATCTGTGAGCCCCAGGCAGAAATGCACAAATGGAAAATTCAGGCTTCCATTTTAAGAATGTTAAATTGTAGCATTTCCTCCCTACAAAGAACCTTCTCCAGGCCAAGATTGCATAGAATGGAAGGAGTGATTTGAGCCAAAAGGTAGATGTCATTAAGGGGTTGCTACTATTTCACCTGGCGTCTTCCTATTTTGGTGATGGTTGGGGGCAGTGAAAGACGAGAAGGAAAAGGACATGGCGACACCTCGTTTTTTATGAGATTGTCACTGACATCTAGAGATGCAAGAGGGCAGGATAAGCAGGAAATATTACCTGAGAGAAGGAATTACAGAGCATGGCGAAACTGGAAGCTGGGGGGGCTTTACGGGAAGTTGTGTGAGGGTCGATAGGGGCTTGTTCTCTGGCGCCCTCTAATGGCAATTTGAACCAATGTTTTACTTTCTTCAGTGCTGCGAAAAGCCGCTGGGTTTTTGTTGTTGCTGTTGGTGGTTTTTCCTCCTCAGACTTAGAAACTAGAGTCTATTAGTGAAGTAAATTGATTGTTTTCATCCCAGAAACTTATGTATATACCTTAAAATTATCAATGTTTTCTCCTCAAACATCCCCTCCTCCCCCCAAATTTTGTTAGACTAATAGAGGAGGAGAGGCTAATGGTAAATTGATTTATGGAGGGTGGCCCTTGCCCAATTAGTAACTCAGAGAAAGGGATTCCTTTGCTATCTGAACATCATTCTGTCTCTTCTAATATACTCAAGAGGTATAGGAGAGTAGGATGAGGGGTAGAGTGGGGAGGGATGATTTGGAAATTGTAGATTCTGACACCGACTCATTATAATACAATTTAAAGGGGGCTCTTAGGAACGTCTGTTATTGCGACATGTGGTGGTCAGGGGGCTTTCCTTCCCGCCTCCTTTTTCTTTTTTCTTTTTCTTCTTTCTTTCGTTCTTTTTTTTTTTTTTAATTTGGTAGATAAAGGTTAATCTTGGGCTGAATGATAGAGCTATGATTGACAAGAGAAAAGGTGTTGAGGGCAGGTCGCGCTGTCTTATTTACAGCCCACTGCTTGCTGTAGAGTCTTTGTTAGGACTGGAAAGCTAATTTAGTGCTGATCAAAAGCACCACAGAGTTAAAGGACTGGTAATGACTGCTAATTTCATTTCAGCCTCATGCATCCCCAACTGCTGTAATTAAAGACACGCTATTTAAATACAGGTGAAGGTTTTTGGGTGTGTGTTTTTTAAGTTGGGGTGGGGGTGGGTGGATTACAATTTTATTTAGATTTCATCTTATACATGGGTGTTATGTAGTCCAACATCAGATATTTTTAAAGAGCCCCTTCATGTCATTTATACCTGGCTTTGCAGAATCGGCTGTGTGAAATGTGTCAATCACATAAAAGCTCCTGTTTAAAGAAAGAAAGGGGAAAAAAGGATGCAGAGGAGTAACTGTTTAGGGGGAGATTTAAATATTTGGGTCTCTTTTTTCCCCCTTCAAATTAATAGAAGGGCCTTCGGAATAGCTAAAGTATTTGAAACTTGGAGCAGGGTTAACAGGCCAGAGGGATCAGTGTCAGCTTTTAAGACTTCTAAAAAGATCATGTGAACAGATGGAAAAATATATTTTTAATTAAATAATTTCCCCCACACTGTAGCTGCAGAGTTGGCTCAGAAACCGTGTAATTCCTCAACCGATAGGAGTTTCTTTATGAGAACATCAAAGCATAAAAAGCTCTACATTTTCGTAGTTGGTTAAAATTGATAACCACCTCCCCCCCCCCACACACACACCCAAAAAAAGAATTTAGTCTTTAATCTCTTTTTATCCACGAAGACTAAAGCTCTGTACTCGACCCCGCGAGCGGCTTTCGCCTTCCGGGGCTGGAACCCGGCTCAGATGTGAAGCGGCACTGAGCCGCCGCGCAGGTTCGTGCCCAGCGCCCCCTGTTGGACACAGTAGGAGCTGCGCAGCGGCAGTCCTGAAAATCGCTACAACCTTGCTCAGGGGTTAGATACAACTCTTTATTACCCTCCAAAAAGGAGATGGGGCGAAGAAACAAGTTTTTATATCCTTTAAAGATGATATAATTTTAATCCAATAAAAATTAAAAGGAGGTAATACAATTTTAATTCAGTAAAAAGTATAAAGACTAACCTATATTTCTCCTCCTCACATCCCAGCCACCCCCTACTCCCATTTGGGTTTGGGACTCTTATTAAAAGATTCTGTGATAGTAAAACAGGTAGAGGAGCATGATTTAAAAAACAAAGAGAGTTTTCTTCTGTAGCAGTGGAGAACCAAGCAAAAGTTACTTCTCCCGTTCTGTCCACATTCAAAAATAAGACGGAAGATGCTGCTGCTTGCTGTTTTGACGCTGTCAGCTGCATCTTAAATGCCATCAGAGGTCCTTCAAGTACTGGAACTGAGTGTTTGAGAAAAAGAAATACTTGCTCCTTTTTATTTGTTTATTTACAGAATGTAATTAAAAGGCCAGTCTATTCTTTGAATGTTTCCCATCCCCCAAACCAATCTTGATCAAACTTTTCCTTTCCCCCACTAGCGGTTAAATTCCAGGTATTATTTAAGACACAGGTGCCTGACTCCTTTCCTCTGTATCTCAGCCCTCAGGGTTTCAGGGAAAGTGTACCAATGATAAAGAGTACTTTCTTTTGAAATTCATCATTTTCATTGACCAGGAATCCAAATTATCCTAGGGGAAAGAAGACTGTTTTTACACTTCCAAAAACTACCTGTCTACATAAGAAAGAGCTTTCACTTTTTCTTTGGTCAGCAAGTGAAGACAAAAGTACATCCTGCATTCTTTCAGAAAGATAAACTATAAAAATGAGACATCCTTTGAATTTAAAACAATGGGAAAATATGGGTTTATTTAGGTGTTTAAAATTAAGTTGAAACAATTCGTATGCTAAATGAACAGATGAGGGGAGGTACTTACATTTTTAATTTTTAGATAAAAACCTTAAGAAGTTTAGGGCTTGCTTTGTTTTATTTATTTATTTTCCGAGTTTGCCAGTTGAAGGAAACCAGCTAAATGTTCGAGCAGAATTGCTTTTTAAGGTATTTATACTGTGGCTACACAAGTTGCTTATGTTGACCTTAGCTTTATTCCTCCTGCCTCCCCAGATCAGCAGGTCTGAGGCTGTGCTTTTGGGGGAATCGCTGAAAACAATTTGGCGCAATGAGAGGTGCCTTCCCCATCCGATTCCAGAGCCGGGCCGCGGCTTCTGTTTCTCAACAAATTAGTTCGGATACTGTGGCAGGGAAAGAATCAAGGTCTTGGATCCGTTTTACCTGGAATGCTGTGGAAACGAGCAAGCGGGATTCCCTGCGCCAGACCCCCCTACCCGCTGCTTTCCCGAGGGACTAGGACCGTGTCGGGGACGCCACGCCGGGCCCGCTGCGGACCCAGCGCCAGCCCCGTAAGGGGACCGGCGGTGCGCGGACAGCCGCGTCCCCGGGCAGCCGGCGGCGTGGGGGGCGAAAGCCAGCGGGACCCCTGGAGGCGACCCACGAGGTGGGATACGTGCCTGCAGTTGGGAAGTGATGTCGAATTTGCAATAGCAGAGGCCCGGAGATTTTGACCCCTTTCCGCCCCCTCGGGGGTCCCAACCCGTCGGGAGAAGCCGGGGTGGGGGGGTTGGGGAGCCGCACCTGGCCGCGGACAGGCGGGCCGTGAGCCCCCAACTTCCCGGGTCCCCAGGAGAAAGCGCCACTCCTAGTGTAGGACCCAGAACCAAACAAGTGGGTGGCCTAGGCCTGGGAATGCCACCCCGCTCTCCCAGCGCAGTCATTTCTGTGGCTCAGGCGGCCTCGGCACAGCAGGCAGCGCTTCCCGGGCTGGGGTGCGGGCTGGGGCTGGGGCGCGGGCTGGGGTGCGGGCTGGGGCTGGGGCGCGGGCTGGGGCGCGCGCTGGGGCCGGGGCGCGGGCTGGGGTGCGGGCCGGGGCGCGCGCTGGGGCCGGGGCGCGGGCTGGGGTGCGGGCTGGGGCCGGGGCGTGGGTGGCCGGCTCCGCAGCGGGCAGAGCCGCGCTGGCCACCGGCTGCGCTTTTCCGCCGCAGGACGAGTTCTTTAGGGGCGGGGCGGGCCTTCTCGGCCTCCCGTCCCCGCGTCCAGGCCTGAGCCCGTGCCCGTTGGCTGGGCGCCCTGTTTTGTAAGTAGTCCATCTTGCCCGATTCTGAGGGAGACCCAGGAGGATGGGCCAGGCCAGCCTAACTGGGGCCCAGTGAGTCGGTGCCAGGTCCTCAGCCCCCTCTCCTCTCCAGCCCATCTTTCCTGGTGAACCCAGGCCTCCCTGTGAAAAGCCTGTAGATGTGGCTTGGAGTTTGTGAGCTCTTTGGGGGTGACTGATCGTTAAGACCGAGAGTCAAGGATAAGCCTTCATTTTATTAAGTTTGCTTTTTTTTTTTTTTTTTTACTTTGTTTATAAACTTTGAAGATACCTTAGTTTCTTGATCCAACCCTGGGACAGCGGCAGCCGCCAGGGAGAAAGGCCAGCCAGGCCTGAAGTTGCTGAGATACAGACAGACACTCACCTCTCCACCACTCAGCGGGCAGATAAACGCTGCCAGACTGTGGGTCCTAATCCAGGGCCCAGCTGCTGTGTGGTTTGCTGAAGGGTGTTGAAACCACAAGTACAACTTGACACCATTGAGCCCATGGTGCTTGTCAATAATCTGTGAATTAGGTGCAGAGATTGTCACTGTAGATCATAACAGTTTCTGAAGGACTCATTACAGCCTATCGTGTCAATGATCTTCAAATTAAGGAGGGAGGGTGGGACAGGAGGGAAGAGGAGTGGGGAGAGCCTACAGAAAGGGAAGAAGGGTTGGAGGGGAGATAAAAGTCAGAGCCCCAGCTCCCAAAGAGCCTTTAAAGATTATCAGGCTAGCGATCTGAGAATTCCATTGGGATGGGTTTGGAAGCCCAACTGCATTTGAGCCAGAGCTGGAAGGGGGTGCTAGGGGGGGTTGAGCAGAAGTGGGCCCCTGGGAAGGCAGACTGCTCAGACATTTCTTTTGAGGCCAGAAGAGCTTTTGGGAGAGGGCTCCAGATGTCAATGGGAGGCCTTGAGGATGCCAGCCCGCCCAAGATGGGTGTACACTTTGATTTAGAGCACTTTCCAGGGTGAGCCACAGCTGCAAATCTTTGAAAAAAGAAAGTGGGTAATAGTTTTGTTTAGGGCTGATGGTGATTACAGGGTGATTCTTCCCCCAGTGGTTTGCTTTCCGCTTCTTTTCATGCAGACAGGTGAAAGACTTTCTCCCTTTTCCTTTGATAGCATATCTGTCCCTTAAACAGATCTAATGTATTTCACCAGCTTGCTTTTTTGGGGTACCAAACACCTCTGCCCTCTGAAGTAGCTTGTAAGTTTATATCATGTCCAATTATACTTCTGAAGAAAGAAGACTAAAGTCCCTTGCTACAGGTTGAAAAGGGCCAGGACAAGAAAACACGGTCTCCCTGCTTGGCGGATTTCGGTGCAGTGAGTGTAGCCTGGCAGGCATTGGGGTGTCATTCATGCGTCACTTAGGTTTGTTTTTCCCACAAAAGTTGTGGTCACGACTAAATGAACTAATCACAGTTGGAGAATCTGAAACAATCATCTTTTTCCTAAAATGAGGATAACAATCCTAGTCACTGGAAAATTGAGGTTCTAAGGAAGCCCCTTTCCTTTGGTGTGATTAATTGCACAAGATAGTGTGGTCAGTCAGGGAGATGTGTATTTAGACTCCCAAGCAATGATTTAGAGGTGTGAAACTGCCCATGGGTTGCTGGGCCCATTGCAGTTAGCTCATGGTGAGGTTCGCCAGGTTTTTGTTTTTCATTCCTTTCTTCTAATTTTTAAAATAAAAATCACAGGTTCTTCCCCCCCCCCCAATGCAACTGAAAACCACTGGTGACAGCTCTTTAAATTTCCATGTTGTTTTTTTTTTAAAAAAAGGGAATTTCTATTTTAAAGAATTAGATCATTTAATGGCCACACTGTATTTTTTCCCCCTGGACAACAGCTGCAGAGCACAGACAGAATTTTATGTTAAAATTACTTGATAATTCAGAAGTGAAGTGAAATTGTGAAGCTGGAGTATATGACGGATGTACATATATAGGCAATGTTATAAGCAATATCATGGTTATTCTATATAGCCCTGAAGACATATATAAGTGATTATATATTACTTTTGTTGCTATAATTTGAAGAGGAAAATATATTTAGTTTTCTAACTACTGAATTCTTCTAAAAATGTACTTATTTCATCAGTGGGAATTAGATGAAAGAGAATGAATATAAAAAGAAGCTGAATGCAGAGCAGCTCTGCATTCCTTAGGTTTCAAGGGTCCTTATAGCTCTTGAGTGAAATTATTTGGTGAAATTGGGTCTGGAGTGAAATAGCATTTGTTATCTCCTTGTTCATTTGTTATGTGTAATACCACTTCTAGAAATTAAAGGCAGGGTACTGAAGGGACAGACAAGAAGAAGAAAATATGATTAAGCAATTTTAAATTGCCAATCTACCATGCCTCCGGAAGCATATCTATGCCTTAGTCAATACAGAGGGCCAGAGCTATATGCTTGTCTCTGTATCATCAAGAAACATTTATTCTAGTTCCCATCAATAATCCCTCTCACTTCCAAAATCTGACAAGTTTGGCAATAGGAAGAAAATGAAGGAAATGTAGATGAAAGAGTTTCTATCATTTTGAAAATTGCTTTATAAAAATTGAAGTGTCCCCTCTGGGATTTCCCGTGAGGGATCCTTTACAGTTACCTAAAGCAAATGTAGTTTGCTTACAGTATAATTCTATTCGAATTTTTGCTCTTACTTTCACTATCCTGTTTCCAGCTTATGTCTTATTATTTTTTGAAAATATGTGTTGCTTTCTTAAGGAAAAGAAATCCTCTAATACCTTTCTTTCCCTCCATTTATCTGTGCTTCATAAACCTTGGAGAATCAAGTGTTGATCATTTTGGAAGTCTTGTGGCATGCTCCAATTTGGAGTGATTGAAGTGTTTTGCAATTTAGTGGGGAAAAGGAAGCATTTTTCAAATTGGCTTACACCAGTCTCCTTACTCTGTAATTCTCAGTTTTCTTGTGTTCGGGGATAAATATCAATGAGATCTCATCTTACCAGATTGTACCGGCATTGTCCTAAACATTGGAATTTTCCTTTATTTTTGGCTTTTAAAATCAGGACATTTTCTTGGGTTGCCATACTTCTCTTTTTAGTTTTATTTGCCTCTGACTTACCACACTGGTATGTTCTCTTTCACAGCAGCATGATCACTGCTGTGGTCACTCTCAGCGGAGGTAGTTGGAAGGTTAGGATCCGGAGGAAACATGACAAAAAAGGGAGAGAGAGAAAAAAAACACCCTTCTTTTGGCCAAATCTGGCTCCTAATACATTTAACCAGTTCCAGAATTAGAAAGCTTTTCTGTACATTTTCTTCTATTTTTCTCTCCTTTATTCCCTTACGTAATGAAATTAAAACTTTTGGAGCCCACAGTTGACATTTTTCAGAAAATTGAGTTATCAAGGCAGTAATTATTTCACGGGGAGATAAAACTCTCATAGCCCTAACTGTCAAATAGGGCCCTTTTCAGATTTTAATTACAAAATAAAATTAGTCTGCTCTTCCTCAGAATGGTTTGTGAGTGGTTAAACAGAGCTTTCCCCCCCAATACTGGTGGTCGTCGTCAAACTCTGCTAATTAGCAATGCTGAGAAATTCCAGTTAACAAGGACATTCTCCAAGACTCTGCAGGTTCCCTGCCGTTTGCCTTCATTTCCATAAGAAGATTAAGAGAGGAGAACACACTCAAATGCAGATGCAGAAAAGAAGCGTTTTTTTTTTAACAAGCATCATAATAGTAAGATGCTTGGCTAGTTCTCACCTAATTACTGCAAGTTAAACCTCTATTTGCCACTAAGGAGAAAAAATAAGTCTACAGTCCCCTATCCACAAAATTGTTAGTTGGCTTCAGATATAATACTTGAGGAAGGATGAGGGGGAGTTTAGGAGAAAAATATCAGTGCAAAAGATTTTTAAATAAAATTGAGCTACAGTTAATCAGTTAAGGATTTTTGGCTGGGGCCTATAGTAGAACAAAATCAAATCCAAATATCTCAGAAATTAGGCATTTTTAGTCTTAATTCCTAATCTTGCTCTGAAAGTGTGCTTTTTGTTGCCCATGGGAGGGAAAGGTTACACTCTCTTTAGATTAAGCACTTTCAGTTTTCATAAATTGTGCCAATGGGAACGTTTTAAACTTTTCGGAGAATGAAGCACCCTCTTCCAAGTTTTATTTTGATTCCCTAGTAGTCAATGGTGTGTTGTTGTTAGTACTGTAGCTGTGTTATAAACCTAAAGCAGTACTGCTTCTGTCACCTATTGTGATTGTTATAGTTGTTATTATATTTAGAGGCCAGTGATAGTGCTGGGTTGAAATAGAGTGGCCAGTGATCTGATTTTTTAAATTCATATGTTCTAAAAAAAAAAAAAATCTAATGAGAAAATTGTTTCTGCTATCACCATCTTCTTTAATCTTACTTTCGTAGCACATTATTATGCATAAACACCAGCCAGTTAGTTTATTGCCTTGATAAGTACAGCAGGCTTAATTAAAATAAAGCTGTAAATAAATGCAACCAATGATAACACAATTGTAATGTATTTCCATAGCTTATTTATATGATAAAAACAATTAACAAAAGACCTAGCCAGCCCCTTTAACCTCTTAAATGAATTATTATAGAGTTCAGGCACAAACACATGCATCTGAGAATGTATAAAAGCTTTTATATATCATCCCAAGGAAAAATTTGTGCTTCTTACTACTTACTACAGTGAGAGAGAGAGCGAGAGAGAAAGAGAGGAGAGAGAATTCAAAACATTCGCTTCTACAACCATCCGTTATTAATATTTATTTTAATACATATACACCACCATTACCCACACCAACCTCTTGGTTTTATCTTCAAACTTACTTATCCAAAAGCTTTCCCCCCACCCCCTAGTTTTTGGAATAATGCTGCTAAGCACAGACCAATGCATACACAGTCATAAAGTGAATGCTTGGTCTGCCCTTCGTGGCGTCTGGACAATCCTAATTCATTCATATGTTGAATCTCATAATTTAGACCTCTTTTTCTCATGGTTTAACCTCCCACTTATCTCGAGGTTATATGTGTCCATTTCTAAGTTAAGCAAATTAAATATGACTCTTGTGACGTGGTTCCATAGCGTATACGGTATGTTAACTTCCCTTTTGTCTAGAGTATGTGTAATTTGATCTTCCTCCCATCCCCCTCATGTATTTTTCTTTATTTCCAAACACCTTCTATTAAAGGTAAAAGCCATAGTCTTGGAAAAGCGAATCCACCAGTAGGGGGCGCACCAGCCACATCCCTGAAACCGAGACGCACTGAAAAGCTAGTGGCCGTCTTCTCTTCTCCAGGTCCACGCAACCTTTTTTCTTTCCTAGCCTTCGTGTCCGAGATTAGCTTGATATTGCACCTCGAATAAACAGAAGACATTGCTTTATTTTGAAAAGTGACATATTTATGCGTTTCGAGAATGCCAGTCTCTTCCTTCTTGGGTGCCCAAGAACTAAACGAAAACAATCCATAACTTAAGAGGAAAGGAGACCAAAGGGGGGGGGGCGGGGTAGGGGTCGATTGGAAATAATTTATTAAGACAAGTCTGCTGCAGGATTCTTTTTCTCAACTTTTCTGGGTTTCCAGTGAGCATACTTATCTTGAGTTTGACAAGAACAGAAAAGCTTGGGAGGGCAGAGATTGAAGAAGTTGGACTGGGGGTGATGATGGTTATGGGAAGGTTAGTAAGGAACAAAATACTGCAAAGTTTTGTAAAGATAATAAATGGGATGTGGCCGATAGATACCATTCGGTACAATTTCTTAGTGTGAGTAAGGATGGATCAGGGGAGGAGGAGGCGGAGAGAGTGTTACAGAAGAAAGAAAATAAGTAACCCTGATGGTTTAAGCCCTTTATCAAAAAGAAATGGCATCAGGGATTTTTTTTCTCCCCCCCCCCCCCCCCCCCCCCTTTGTAGTCAAGTGCATTTTAGCTACAAAGATCCCAACAAGAGAGTGGAAGGAAACTTAGACGGGGCTTTGTTTGACTCCGTGTAGCGACAACAAGAGAAACAAAACTACCTATTTGTAACGGACGTGCTGCCTTTGCTCTCCGCATTGAGCGCCTACCTATTGAAATCTTTACGTCGGGACAATGGGAGAGCGGCTAAAATTACCCTCTTGGGTCCTGGGCGGGCAGGATTTCTGAGCCCCTACCCCCGCCCCCATCCCATCCTGCTGCAGCCCTGGCCTTGCTGGGCTCCCCGGTTTTCCAGCCTTGGCCGCCTTCTTCCTGCCCACTGCCTGCACCTGTGCCTGGCGAGCACCACCCAGCCTCCCAGGCCTGGAGCCCCCCGCCCCCCGAGCGCAGCCCCCAGCCCCGGGCGGACCCGGCGAGGAAGTCACTGCGGGGAATGCCGGGGCTGGTTCTGCTCGAGCTCTGGGAACTCCGCGTGGGAGGGAGTTTGTAGCGCGGCCCAGACGCCGCCTCGGTACAGCGCCGCGGCGCGCCAGGAAGTTGAGCTAACGCTCCGCGCAGCCTGAGCGCGTCCGTCGGCGGAGCGCTTTCATCCCCCAGCCTCCCTTTGAAACCCGCACGGCTAAAATCCTTCTTTGGGGTAGGCTCGGCAGGAGGACGGGGAGAGAGGCCGGGCGTCCCCTGGGCGCGGACTGAATGGAGACTGGTGGGTGATGGGCCGGGGTTAGGCAGCCGGGCCGCGGTTCCCACCCCCGGGCCGAGCGGGCAGGGAGAGCGCGGCTGCGGCCGCCTCCCGGGCCTGCCTCGCCGGCGCTCGGGGCTCGGCCTCGCAGTCCGAGCAGGGCTGACTTCTAAAGCAGAGCCGACTGCGGGGAAGCTAGGAGGGTCTGGAGGACGGAGCTTTCCCCGCCACCCAACTTCCTGCCGGGGCAGCGTGAGCAGGGGGTGAGCGAGAGTGGGCACCTGTGGGAAAAGAGGGGCGAAGGGAAGAGCGAGGTGAGGGAGACGCGCTGAGAGGCTGGAGTTGGGGGGAAGTGCGCGGAGGAGCGGGAGAACAATGCCACACCAACTGCCCGCTGTTTCCTGAAATCCTAGTAGGACGGTCGCCCCGCACCACCCACTCTGCCCTGCCCCACCCCCACACCTTAGCGGCTTCCCGCGCCCCTTCCTCATTTCAGCAGCCCGCACCACTAAGTAAATCAGAATTAAGTTTAAAGAAAAAAAAATCGCAGTCTTAGTGCTGTTTACCCACTTCCTTCGAAAAGGCGTGTGGTGTGACCTGTTGCTGCGAGAGGGGATACAAAGGTTTCTCAGTGGCTGGCGGGCTGGCTGTGGGAGCGCCTCCCCCTCCCTCCTCCCCCCGCCCCCTCCCCCCGCCTCCCCCGCGCGGCCCGCGGCGCGGCAGGCCCCGCCCCCTTTCATGCAAAACCCGGCGGCGAGGCTGAGCTCGAGTGGAGGAGCCGCCGCGCGCTGATTGGTCGCTGGAAACCCATTTATTCCCTGACAGCCCCCGTCACATGGATGGTTGTCTATTAACTTGTTCAAAAAAGTATCAGGAGTTGTCAAGGCAGAGAAGAGTGTTTGCAAAAGGGGGAAAGTAGTTTGCTGCCTCTTTAAGACTAGGACTGAGAGAAAGAAGAGGAGAGAGAAAGAAAGGGAGAGAAGTTTGAGCCCCAGGCTTAAGCCTTTCCAAAAAATAATAATAACAATCATCGGCGGCGGCGGGATCGGCCAGAAGAGGAGGGAAGCGCTTTTTTTGATCCTGGTTCCAGTTTGCCTCTCTCTCTCTCTCTCTCTCTCTGCCCCTCTCTCTCCCTCTTTTCTTTCCCCAAATTATTCTTCGTCTGACTTTCCTCGCGGAGCCCTGCGCTCCTGACACCCCCGCCCGCCTCCCCTCCTCCTCTCCCCCCGCCCGCGGGCCCCCCAAAGTCCCGGCCGGGCCGAGGGTCGGCGGCCGCCGGCGGGCCGGGCCCGCGCACAGAGCCCGCATGTACAACATGATGGAGACGGAGCTGAAGCCGCCGGGCCCGCAGCAAACTTCGGGGGGCGGCGGCGGCGGCGGCGGCAACTCCACCGCGGCGGCGGCGGCGGGCGGCAACCAGAAGAACAGCCCGGACCGCGTCAAGCGGCCCATGAACGCCTTCATGGTGTGGTCCCGCGGCCAGCGGCGCAAGATGGCCCAGGAGAACCCCAAGATGCACAACTCGGAGATCAGCAAGCGCCTGGGCGCGGAGTGGAAACTTTTGTCGGAGACGGAGAAGAGGCCGTTCATCGACGAGGCCAAGCGGCTGCGAGCGCTGCACATGAAGGAGCACCCGGATTATAAATACCGGCCCCGGCGGAAAACCAAGACGCTCATGAAGAAGGATAAGTACACGCTGCCCGGCGGGCTGCTGGCCCCGGGCGGCAACAGCATGGCGAGCGGGGTCGGGGTGGGCGCCGGCCTGGGCGCGGGCGTGAACCAGCGCATGGACAGCTACGCGCACATGAACGGCTGGAGCAACGGCAGCTACAGCATGATGCAGGAGCAGCTGGGCTACCCGCAGCACCCGGGCCTGAACGCGCACGGCGCCGCGCAGATGCAGCCCATGCACCGCTACGACGTGAGCGCCCTGCAGTACAACTCCATGACCAGCTCGCAGACCTACATGAACGGCTCGCCCACCTACAGCATGTCCTACTCGCAGCAGGGCACGCCTGGCATGGCGCTGGGCTCCATGGGCTCCGTGGTCAAGTCCGAGGCCAGCTCCAGCCCTCCTGTGGTTACCTCTTCCTCCCACTCCAGGGCGCCCTGCCAGGCTGGGGACCTCCGGGACATGATCAGCATGTACCTCCCCGGCGCCGAGGTGCCGGAGCCCGCCGCCCCCAGCAGACTGCACATGTCCCAGCACTACCAGAGCGGCCCGGTGCCGGGCACGGCCATTAACGGCACACTGCCCCTCTCGCACATGTGAGGGCCGGACGGTGAACTGGAGGGGGGGATTTTTCAAAGAAACGAGGGAAATGAGAGGAGAGTAAGAAACGGCGTGGAGAAAAACCCGGTACGCTCAAAACAAACGCAAAACTCATCACCCACAGCAAAGGACATCTGTCTGCAAAAGATTGAACACCAAGCCTACCTACACTCACAAAAAAAGCCGCGATGCCGACGAGAAAACTTTTATGAGAGATCCTGGACTTCTTTTTGGGGGACTATTTTTGTACAGAGAAAACCGCGGGGGTGGGGTGGGGAGGGCGAGAGGGGATGGACCTTGTATAGATCTGGAGGAAAGAAAACTACGCAAAACTTTTAAAAAGTTCTAGTGATACGGTAGGAGCTTTGCAGAAAGTTTGCAAAAGTCTTTACCAATAATATTTAGAGCTAGTCTCCAAGCGACGAAAAATTTGTTTTAATATTTGCAAGCAACTTTTGTACAGTATTTATCGAGATAAACATGGCAATCAAAATGTCCATTGTTTATAAGCTGAGAATTTGCCAATATTTTTCAAGGAAAGGCTTCTTGATGAATTTTGATTCTGCAGCTGGAGTTTTAGGACAGTTGCAGGCGTGGAAAGAAGAAAATTATTCAGATTTGGACATTTTAATTGTTTAAAAATTGTACAAAAGGAAAAAAACTAGGATATGTACTGGTAAAACTATCTCCGTGGTCTTTAAAGGGGCAAAAGTTTTAGATTGTACTAAATTTTTTTTAACTTACTGTTTAAAAACAAAAATGGCCATGCAGGTTGACATCATTGGTAATTTATAATAGCTTTTGTTTCCCAACTTTGCATTTTGTTCAGATAAAAAAAAACAACAAAAACCCATGAAATTACTGTGTTTGAAATATTTTCTTATGGTTTGTAATATTTCTGTAAATTTATTGTGATATTTTAAGGTTCCCTCCCCCTTTATTTTCCGTAGTTGTATTTTCAAGATTCGGCTCTGTATTATTTGAATCAGTCTGCCGAGAATCCATGTATATATTTGAACTAATACCATCCTTATAACAGGTACATTTTCAAGTTAAGTTTTTACTCCATTATGCACAGTTTGAGATAAATAAATTTTTGAAATATGGACACTGAAATTATCGAGTCTTTCATTTATTTGGTTAACACTGATTATATAAAACTCCGGGAAATATGCTGTGCTCAGCCAAGAAAGCAAAATATCTGAAACCTTGGTAGGCTAGTCCAGGAGCACGTGCTCGTGTTAGCAGCCACAGATATATGGCTGGATGGTTAATTGAGTAAGTCCTGGAAAAATTAAAATGCTCATGTCATTTCTAAAATAGAAACTAGAGGCATATATTGTCAACCCACCTTTTCTAAGCAGCGTGAATGAATGAGCAGGATGGGGACTTACGGTTAAACTGATTTATGCCACTTGTTGCCGTATAGGAGTCAATTCTGAAGATTCTCATGTAGCTTAGCAGGTGGGGTATTGAGCCAAATCCAAACCAGGTTGGCTGGTTTTGTTTTCGTTTTCTCCGCAGCACACAACGGCCCTTTGGAGACGTGGTTACAGGGGAAAATGATGCTTCTTGTATCGGAATAATTGCAAACTAGACATGCAAAGCGCTCATCTGCTGGGTGGGTGTTTGGACTGCTCCAGCCCTGCTATTGTCTGAGAGGAAACAAGTGGTTTGCTTTCTTTGTTCCTTGACTTCATAAACTTTCTCCTCTACATTTTCCCGTTTAGGGGGCGAGAGAAAGCGACGAGCGTCTTGCAAAACTCCCCGACTTATCACGGCTATGATTACTATTATTTATTTTTATTTTTTTTCCTCTCTCTCCCTCCACGAATTCCATTTCTTAAATTGGCAGCGCGGGTCCAAGCCTGTAGCCCCAAATCGGATAATCTCTGCAGCTGATAACAAGCAAAAGAGAAGCCAGGCAACAGCCCTATTAAAGAAGAAAACAATCGACTCTGAGGTAGATATTTTACTTTGTCCGGTCTAATCACATTTGGAGATGATTATGCTTTTGATCTGCTAACCGTGTTTTACTACCGTAGGAGAGAGGGAGGGGGAGGCGAGGGGGAGGGGAAACGAGATTGGGTTTGTCGTTTTCTTTTGCCCCAGGAAAGGTAAAGAAAGACTGTAGTTGTCCGCAGTGGGAGCGGAGAAGCTGGGGAGTCGCCGTGGTCTTTGCTTTAGCGATGTGGCCCCATCCCGCCCGACTCGCGCTCGGTCGCAGCCGGAGAATCCCACTGTTAGCGCGACCCGGGGACTGTCCTTCCGTCTCCGCCACTTACCGCGCTCATCTTCCCGCACCCAAGGGGGCCGGGAGCCGAGAGGCAGTCAGGCCTCGTTGAGAGCATGGGTTTGCTTCCCACAGCGTCAAGGGCTTTTTGTGTCAACTCGCTACAACTTTGGAGAAGTTGAAATCCGGCAGCCAGCGCCTCCCCACCTTAAGCAAAGCCCCGGCTGCAGCCACTAAGTTAGCTCGTCCAGTTGGCCTGCATCTTCTCGTTTTCTAAGAAAGTATTTTTCGCTCGTGGCGTTGCTAATGTTAGTTCTGGGTTCAGCTGGGGAGATCCTCGTACTTTCTGTGTTTTTATTTTTCAGCGTATGTTGGTTTTTATTTATTCCTTTCTTAGCCTCATTTTTAGGGTGATATACTGTACTGGGGGAAGGAAAGTGATGATGCCAGTTCCCAATTCCAATTCTAAGCCAGGCATTTCCCCCCCTAATTAATGCAGAGACTCTAAAAGAATTTCCCCCGGCCTGGCCAGCCATTGTAATGCACATACGGATTATTCACGTGGTAATGAGCACTTTCGACAGTTCTTGCTCACACATACGAATAAAAGAAACTTTGAATAAAGGTCCAAATGATCTTGCTGGGGGTGGGGAGGATATTCCCGGAATTTGAGCCAATCAACTATACGGAGTGTATATTTTTGAAAAATATATAGATATATTAGAAATAATGTGTTGGGGTTTATAGTAATTGTGCTGCACTAACCTCCCTTAGGAAAAAAGAAAGAAAGAAAGAAAAACACCCCACAGAATCAGGCTAAAAAGAGCAATAACTTTTTGGCAGAAACTCTCAGGTTCAAATATTTTGTAAGAAGGAAGAGAGCAATAATTGGAGAAGTTAAACTAGTTTTTAGTGATTGTCACTGTCTGCATAAAACAAGAGGACTCCCATTCTCCCCCTCCCCCATCCCTCCAATCTCCTAACCAAATAAAAGCCAAAATATATTTGTAAATATAAATTATTTTGATAAACTGCATTTAAGAAAAATGATACATTTCATCATTCATTTGATTGGGTTGTATGGTTCCCCAAGGTGTGTCGTTTCATAGCTAGATTAATATTGGACATATACTATTTTAATTATAACATGATTTCCAAGAAGAGGATAAGCCCTTTGACTTGCCCAGAGGTGGTCATTTCCTAGTGCTGAAGTTAGTTGTTGAGTGCTCAGTTCCTTCCTTGGGATATTATTCTGCTCACTAAAACCATTTAATTTCCAATCTAAGGGGATAAATTTAATGTTTTATTAACCTATAAACTGAAGAGAAGTGTGCAGAAGGATGAGATTATAGTTTGTTCCCTCTGCAATTTTTTCTCTCCCCCCAACCCCCTACATACTTTAAATAAAGAGCGTTAAAATATTTTGCTGAGCTATAGTAGATTAGCAAGGTTTCTTGCCAATGCTGGGAAGCTGGTATTACAGACGGTCCCAGGGGAAAATGGCTCACATTAACCACTAAATGAATATTTGACAAGGGCTCATTCGGAGGTATTATTACTATAAACGTGTCCCTACTGGACTTTTCAAGGGTCAAAGAGCAACGCTTCAATTAATTATTTAGTCTGCTAGTAGATTTGGTTGTAATAGCTGTACTTATTTCTAGAACCAACACATTCTTACAGTAGGAAATCTCAGGAGAATCTTCTCCATCAGCAATGCCTTGGATTGAAATACACAGAGCCCTGGTATCATTCTATAGCTGACTTTTTCATAAAACCTTTTCTTGGGCTGGGGGGTAGGAGTATAGTCTCTTTTGCTATTTCATTTTCTGTTTATGGTTTAAAAGAAAAAGAAAAAAAACAAGGACAGAAGTTATCTTAATCTCTACATGTCTGGCAAAGTCTTTTAGGGCCTTATACTTTGGGAAGAGAGGGGAGGAGATTTATTTATAACCTTTGCCTTTTCTAAGTGGAGATGTCACAGGATTTCAGATACTCAGGCAGGGTGTGAATTTAGAAAGGGCACACATTACTGTTTGCCAATAAAATCTGGGTTTTAAAATGGAAGGTGAGTACTCTGAGTTCTAGTAGTCTCAGAGTAAATTGGGGTACAAGATAGTCCCTCCTCCCCTCCTTCCCACCTATTGGTCTGAACACTTCCAGGTGTAGTGTGTGTGTGAGGGGGGGGCATTACTCTTCCATTTCTACATTTCATAAAGTTCCTCCATGGCCTTAGGTTAAATGGTAGTGGAATGATTCTGAGAGTAAGATTCCTTAACAATAATATAAGGTGAATGAATAAGAGATAAGCTGCAAGGGGTGGGGGGACTGGATGCAGTAGTTACAAACCCAATTCATTCAGCTTTTCAGTACTTTTGTTGTGGGAGCTCCATTGACGGGTTTTGAGCTGCCAGTTTTCTCACATTAAAAAGAACTGATCAGCGCCTCAGGGGGACAAGAAATACTGCTTAACTGCATAGTGATGGGGTCTTCATTTAGAACCATTACAAGAAGGAAATTAAACAGTGCCTTTGTGTGCACAAGGTTTACTTTTCAACTGCTAACAGTTTATAGCTAACTGCTCTGAGATTGAAGTTTGACGTGGTTTGTCACCTGTGAGTTGGTACCGCTTATTTATTTATTTGTTTGTTGTCATTAAAAACACTTTTTATACACACACACCCCCCCCCTTATTTCTTGCTCTTGGGAAAATTTTCAAAGCAGGTCCTCATATTTGGCTTTGTGGAAACAATTTCTTTTGCCATGAGCTTTAGCAAAGACTTGAGTCAACATTCCCCAGTACTCCCCCACCCCCATTATTGCCTTAAAATAATTTGCATCTCACTGTTTTTTATGCTGCTTTCAAAGCAAAGGCTGCTTTTCAGGATGGCCATGAGTGAGGTTGGGGATGGGGGTTGATTTACTTTTTTTTCTTTCTTTCCTTTTTTTTTTGACTGAAGTTAGAAGATGGCTGGGTGGGTTTCCTTTGGGACCTCGTGTATGAGATGGATCCCTCAAAGACAGGAGAAGGGGGAGAAGCTCTTGACCTTTACTGTGGAAAATGTGGATAAAGTTTAAAGGGACACAGCCTCAGAGTTCTAGAGTAAGCAGTTGTGAAAGGAACTTTCCAAAGATTGAGAAATTGCCCAAACAAGAGAATTGGTTTGGCATCTTTCATAGATCTTTTCTATTAAAAACTTTCCTGGAAACATGACCTCTGATATCACCCAGGGAGACTTGTAGCCTCTCTTCCTTCTCACGGTGCTGTCCAGTTTAACAATTCTTGTTTTCAGTTTTTGTTTTGCTTTCTGTGGCCTTTAGGAAATAATGGACGTGACTTTCTTGTTTTGACTGGGACTTCTCTTTGGAAGGGTGGCTTACTAAGACGGGCCAAGATTTCCCACGGCAGAGAGCTCTTCCTGCATGCAGGTCTAGATGGATTTTATTTTATGTTTTTGGTGTGATGTTTTTTGATTCCTTGAACAGTGTACTCCGTTTCTCTTCAAAAGCAAACAGAACGTCCTTTCCTTTCAGGACGCAAAGATGTTTCCTCCTTTGGGGCTTTGGGACTTAAAATGCTTGCTGTACTTTGCAAAGAAGTGTCAGGTGATTTAAAAGCTCCAAGGAGTCACTCGTTTCATGGCTCTCGTCTGCCTGCATGTGCAGATTGAAGTGTGCACTGTTAGTGAAGATTCCGGTTCTCTGAACTATCTTTTGCCTCCCTCGGTTTCAGGGCTGGGCGCTGGGCGCAGCGCAGGGAGCACGCGGGCCGCCCGCCCGCCCGGGGAGCGCGCCGCGCCCTGCGCCCCGCGCCCCGCGCCCGGAGCGAAAGCGCCCGCAGAGGGAACTGAGGCGGGTGAGCGCCCGGCCAGGGGCCTGACGTCACCGAGGCCCCCGTGCGGCTCCCTGGGAAGATTTTGCGTGGGGCTCAAGTTCTCTCTGCGCGGACCCTGCCGGGACGCCCGGATTTCCTCTCTCAGCTCTGGCGGGTCCCGCGTCGGGCGAGTGTGGAAAGGCACCCGAGGTGCTGCGCGCCCTCACCCCTCCAGAGCCCCAGCCCCAGCCTCCTCTAGGTTGACCTCGTGACCCTGAAGGAGGTTCTAGGACCCAAACTTCCCAAACTTAAGTCCTGCCTTCCCCTGGCCTCTCACCCCGGGCCTTTACTTTTAAGGGGTCGTTTGTCCCTGTTGGGTGCCGAGGCTCAGCGTTAGCAGTCCAGCCCGGAGTCCTCCCGGAGCTGAGGCTGCGGGTTGGCGTGGCTGTGGGAAGGCAGAGGAGCGCCCGGGCTCCCTGGGATAGTCGGCCCCCTCGAGGATCAGAGCAGATGGGGTGGGAGGATTCAGACCCTTCACTGGTTCGTAAAACAGGGATGATACAGATTTACCTTGCAAGGTGAGTGCAAAGCCAGTGGCAAAAAATAGGATTCATTGGCAGCTATTACTTTTCTTACTGTGTGGTGTAGTCAGGTGATAGGAAAGGCAAGAGATTCTCATTTGAGACGCCAGAGATCAATACAGAAATTCGAGCCCTTCCTCTACTTTCTGGTCTTAGGTAGTGAAATTAACCTTAATCAGACCCCTCGTCTCCCTTTAACAGTGCTCTCCCTGGCTTAGGGTTTGCCTAGGAAGTTGTCCTGCAAACTTGCCGTCCCTGGGCATCTTCCTGAAGGGAGGGACGCCTGCATTCCAGGCAGAGGCAGCTCCCACCCGCCGAAGGCAGAAAAATAATTACTGCATTAAAAGGAGCGGCGAATTCTTCCCGAGGGTTCTTATCGCTGGCGGCCAGGCCCGAAGCTGGACGGCGCCCCCACCCCCACCCCGTGACGTCAGGGTCTGCAGGGCCTGGGGATAAAGTAATTCGTCTGAGTGTACCAGAAAGGGCAATCCGAACACTTGCAGGGCGAGGCCAGTGGATCCGGTCTCCATCCCCACTGTCCAGCCCCAGCTTAGCAGGCTGTGGAGGCTCTGACCCCTCAGAGCATAACCGAACACAAGTCTTTAGGGCAGGTACATGCACACACAGCACCCATCACCGTGGCGCCTGAGCTCATAGGCGGGCCCTTCTTCCACGTATATATTTAAAGTTACTCGATTTGCCAGCTAGAGTTTGTTGTCAGGTCTGAAAGAGTTGTTTTTGTTTGTTTTGAGACGCTGAACAAATTACACCAAAAGCTGTTACAAAGTACACCGGAGCTTGGTTGTGTTTGGCCCTGCATAAGTTTCAGCGGTCGATTAAGAATTGGACTTCCAAGAGTTTTCTGTTTCTGATATGGAGTCATGGTTAGGACAGTTGCTTCTGGCTCTATGCCATTTCCATTTTTCTCTTTCCCCTCAACTCATAATAATTTGTATAGCTTTTGATAACCTTTTTTTTTTTTTTTTTTAAATTGAGAAAGTATTGCTGAGAGAACTCCTTGGAACCATGATTTAAACTTTAGATAAGAGGAAAGACATTTGGTCCATGGACTCCATAAAATGGATAGGATTATTTGTTGATTGAAAGCACCTCAGCATTTCTAGCAGGTGCATTCCCCAAGTTTTCTTTACAAATCAACTTAACTCATTGAATATCCTTCCAGTGGGAGGGGTCCTGAGAACTAGGCCTTATATTCTGACATTGGTCCAGGATCTAACAGACTAGTGATTTGCTGAGAATTAGCCAATATTTCACGTGCAGTCAGATTAGTATCAACTCAAACCCAGGTTGATTTGACTATCACACATAACAGCTCAAAGCTGGGTTGTTTCATAACTTGACAGTTTAATAAGTCTGAAATTCTAAGTGGCAAACCTGCGTTCTCCTGCTCAAAGCCTTCTTCCCTTTCTTTGTTTCCCCCCTCCTCCCACCTCCAAGGAAAATACCTTAAAACCAAGTTTCCCTTGTGAGAGTTTGTTTACCCCAACTTCTGTTAAACTACAGTAACACTCTCATCAGCTTTCTAAACACTCTCATCAGCTTTGTGAAATGGTGCAAAAACATCTTGGAATCTAAGATGGCAAAATAAACCTGAACATATGGAGGAAGACTTCATTGTTAGGAAATTTATTTACATGTTTAGCTCACACTTCAGCCTCCATGCCTCCCTTACCGCCCTCTCTTGCTTTGCCCACTGCTGGCCCCTGGCTCTGGGGTACCCCACCTCTATTAGCAAGCTGTTTCACCAGCATAAATTACGAATGCTTTTCAAGCCGGCCCTTCTGATAAGATAAATCAGGGGCTTTTCTCTTTTGCATGTTTCTGCTATCATTCACATTGAAACTTCCCCCTGAGCCATGCTGCAGTGTCTCTCTACAAACTTACCATCCCTGAGTAAACTATGGAGGTATGTTTTCAATAGGAAAAATCAGGTAATCTTTTTTCAAGAACCCTTACGAGTTAAGGATACAAAATATTTCATGGTTAGTCATGTGAGCTTCCAAATTAGCTGCATATAAAGTATTTTAAGATTTTTTTTTTTTTTTTTTTTTTTGGCTGTCACTGGCTGGCAATACTCATTTTGTGTGTGTGTGTGTTGGTTTGAAAAGCAGGAAGAAATGTAATGAATTGAGTGCTGTCAGAGATGTCTTCTGTTTGAACAATCTGCGATGGGCTGAATGGCAGGGACTCCCTCATCCAGTGCAGGTGCAGTAGAGCTGGGGAAGGGGGGAGGGGGGCTCCCTCTGTTCAGTCAAAAAGCACCATTCTCCACAATAGACCACACACTGACAGCCAGCGTGACATCAACTCACACTTTCATACCCCCCCCCATCCATAGTTCTGAGTTCACAAAGTGGCCATACAGTAGCCTTGGTTAGTTTCCTTTAATGAACATTTTGTGGCTCCTATGACCAACATTGAAATCTGTTGAGCCCTGGCAGAAACAACTAGATTTTTTATCGTGAGTTCCAAATCAAAATGTATAGCTAAACATATTTAAAGTTTATCTGGTCTCTCCACTTTCTCCCAGTACCAATGCCCACAACAGACCCCAGGTGATCTGAAAACTCAGTTGAAAGTTCTTCCAAGACTTATTAGGTTCCAAGGTAGTATTTTCTCATGTCCCGAGAGAGGCCGAGCAGGAAAGGAGGGAACAAATTCGGGAATTTATTTAAACTTAAAAGGACCTCTAGTATTTTATTATGTTGCGTGAGAGGGTTAATCCTGTAAATGAACAGACATTAATCTTGTGAAGTGGAGTCTGTCCCCTTTTGATTTGGTTTTACTAGGGAGAGGGGTAGAAGATAGAGAAGAGGGTCAGGAAAGGCTGTAACTGTTTTAAAACTCCATGAAGATGCGACCACACTTTGGCTGCCCCGCCCTTGCAAGGGCTGGACCTTGCGAAGATTTCATTTTACATTTGTTTAAACTCCGGCCTTGGTGCCTCCGTTTTAAATGGAATTATTCAAAGGAAGGAACGCTACCAGAGAAACTATTCCAGTCAGTTCCTTCCCTCCCCCCCCACCCGTTTCCTACTCCTCTCCGCCCCCACCCCCTTCGCCACTGCTTAGCCTGGAATCTGAACATTTGGTAGAAATGGGGAGGCGCGGGGAGAGGGCCGGGAGGGCGAAGGCGGTTCCCCAGCGCTGTCTGCGCTGCGGGCGAGATCCCCAAGGCCCTGCTGCCGCTGGCCCATTCCCTCTGCCGATACTTGCTGGAGCATCGTGCCAAGGAAAATTGCTCCGTTTGCTAATTTTTCAAAAAAATGTATACTTTTTTCCATCGTAGTAACAAAAATATCAACTTTCTAGCCCTCGGAGTGAAATCTTTTTTTATCATTCGCCTAAATATTGGCCAGCGTGTGGGGGCTGGGGGTGGGAACAGGGAGACCTCCCCGGCAGCGCCTCCGCACCCCTCCTGCGCCCACCCCGGTGTGGAGACCTGGAGCCAGGGGTCTGGCGGGGCGGGGCGCAGGGCAGGCAGATTTGGCGTGCAGGCCGTATAAGGGCCACATTCTTTAAAACCTCAAAAAACAAAACAAAACCCAGGAAGAGATGGAGCTTACCACCTCCGTGAATTGCCGGGTGGCCAGCCTTAAGTATGCCCACGGCGCCTACTAAAGTCTGGGCCCAGGACGAGTGGCGTCTCCTTCCCCTCGACCCGCTGCTCCTTGATAGCTGCCGTGTCTTCCGGCAGGTACACACCCACAATTAATCTTTCTTATTAGAGCCTCCATTCTGCACCCAAGGGGCGACTCCAACCTATTTAGATTTCCTTGGTTGGCTGCACAAATTTAAGTGGGCAAAGAGTTATAAACCTAATAACTGAGGGCGAGAGAGAGTGATTTGAGTAGACGGAAGGATGCATCGGGGGTGTGAGGATGCCGCGGGCCTTTCCCGCCCCAGTCGCGGGCCTCCGGGTGCACGCGGGGATCCGGGAAGGGCGGTGAACCTCCCCCGCGCGCGCGCCCCGCGCGCAACCTGCGCGCTCACACCCACTGCCCTACCCTGTGGCGGGATCACAGGTACGCTTGCAGCGAGTTGGCCTGCCCCGGATTTCTTACTCCTCCCAGGAAGGCAGAATTCGCAGAGCATCCCAAACCAGGGCACTTCCAGGGAACCAGGGAAGGTTTGCGTTGTTGGCGATTAATTGAGAGTAATTAACGCTGGAGACCGTTAATCAGCACGTCGCTCTCTTCGGCCTTTCGGGTCCGCCGCGCCCGCCTCCCCTGCTCCTCCGGCTGCCGGCGCGGGCGGGTTCGCTGGTGAAAGTGAAGACGTCGTGGTAGCTGTCACCCAGTTCGGCTGTACTTTTTTAAACGCTCGCATATTGTTTGATTACTAATTTGAGTTAATATGATCTTTATGGCAACATAACAGTGGATAATTGGCCTTTTTTTCTGAACAACAATGTAAATCACAATCGCTTTATTATTTAATAACGTCAAACGCTTCGTTGGATTGGCCCCGACCGAGAAGACCTTTTCTTTCTAGACAGTGTTGCGGAGGAAGAACAATGAAGATCTAATTGTGGAGATTTCATAAGTTGGCTCCCGTAAATGAACAGCTTAGAAATGAACAGCTTAGATATGGAAGTCCCAGCAGATGTGGGCACGCTGCGCCGGAGAAACCGACCCCACCCTCACACGCGCAGCCCCAACACTCCATTGGAGGTTTTTTTTGTGTGTGTGGTGGTGGTGGTGGTGGTCCTCAGATCCTAGCAACCACCTAAATCTTCCAGCAGCAATTAGAGCGTTTATAGGGCTTGCTCTCCAGCTCTTTATATTGCCGGTTTAGCATGAAGGCACCGAGTCCGCACACCAAATTAGCGCAACTCCCAGAGCCACATCCACTAATGCGCCCCTTCGGTCACTTTGGTTATTGGACATTGAGAGCATCGGCCTAGGGCTTTTTAAAAGTCGTATTTTGTTTTGATTCGATTTTTAAAACGGAGTCACCAACGCAGTGCTTTGGCATATGCTTGTTTCAGGCGGTTTTGCAAGGGACATGAGCCATTATTTTGCAAATGCCTGGAAGAGCAGACGAAACCTAGAGACCCCTCAGATGCAGACGGCAACGCTCGGAGTGAATGGGTCCCCGCTGATTGAATTACATCTGTCCCCAAAGCCTCCATCCTAACGGTTCTCTATTGCGGCTTTGGCTGTCGCTGGAGGACCGCTGTCTCTGGCGTCCTAAGATTTCGGAGTTCTTGGCAAATGAATCCCCACCATTTGGAATTCGGGTCAAGGGGAGAGACTCCGAATCTACAGCGGGTTTTGTTTTTGCGTGTGCCCGCCTCTCCATTTCACTCAACTTCTACTGCCTGTCGGGAGACAGAACAATTCTCTGCCCCCCACCCCTCGCCTCTAAGACAAACAGGAGGTGCGAAATGCTTCGCCCGCACACGCGCCCTCGGGGCCGCTCTCCCCTCACACCCCTCACCCCTTCACCCACCCCCCTCCCGCGCCCCGACGGTGCAGCTGCCTTCCGCTGGGGTGGAGACATCCCCCCCTCTCTCTTCCCACCCGCATTTTCAAAGCATCACGTCGACGGTTCTAGAGTCATGTTCACATTTTCGACCACCTTCCAATTTCTTTCCGGTCCACTCTCTCCCTTTCTGAGAACCTGGAAAGGGACCAGGGAAAGAGTTGAGAGATTGAGTGAAGGCAGTGGGTTTTCAAAACTCCCCCGCAGCCCCACCCCACCCCCAGCCCGGTTAAAAGTGTATTTTACCACAAGGAGTGCACTGGGAAACTTTCCCTAACAGGAGCTGGGCGCAGTGTTATTCTTCTCGAAGGGCCGGCTGGCCTCGCCGCCCCCGCGGGACAATGCGCGCTTTGAGGCTCGGTGGCCTGCAGGCAGCGGGAGACCAGGGGACTGGGCAGCTTTCCTCCAAGGGGCCCGCAGCTGGGGGAGCGCGGGGCAGGGAGTGCGGCTGGGGAGGCGGGCTGCGCATGAAGAAAAACCGTAAAAGTACAATTTTCCATCCCCCAGCCCTTCACACAGTCAGGCCGGGAGGACCTGGGGCCAGAGAGGCAGGAGAGGGCGATGTGAGAGGTTTTGCGTTTTGTTTCTTTCTTACACCCCGCCCACCCCCAACCCAAACATTTTATTTCAACACAGAATTATGCATTCTAGATTTTCCAACCCCCTTGCCCCCACTCTTGGGCACCTGGTCTCTGGTTGATAATATCTCATCTCGGGTCTTTAACGCTCAAATCGACCCGGGCTCCCGCCAGGCGTTGACAAGCTCCCCCCCTGCCCCGTCCCCATGCCCCGGCACACACACCCCCACTCCCGCATTCGGGGTGCCACGCCACAGGAAAAGCCTCCTGGCCAGGCACTCTGGGACAGTACTTTCCAGTGGGTTTCTTTTTGTGTGTGTTTTTTTCTCCCAAAGAGAACACCACCAGCCTCCCCTCCAGGCAGCCTCTAGGACAGGACCTTTGAGATCCTCGGAAGTCCTCAGAGGGTTACCATCTTGGGGGAAGGATTTGTCTGATATTTTAAAACGTATACCGTCCAGACCACCAGGGCCACGTGCTGTGCCTTCGAAACGCCGCCGCAAGCCCTAGATTTCAGAGCCGCGGAAGCGGGGCTGGCGCGGAGGGGGCGCTGGAGCCACCGGCCGGCCCCCGGGCCCGCGCCGCGGGTCTGGCCGCAGCGCCGAGGGAAGCGAGTTATCTGGAGCGAGTTTGATCTGGGGCTGCGTAGTCAGCCTCGGCTCTATTTGTTTGTTTGTAATCTCATATTTAGCTAGCTGCGACGGTGGCAGCGAGAAAGGCCGGGCTGGAGGAGGGGGCCGCGCGGTAACCACACCCCTTCCTAATGAGTCATTTCCATATGTGCGCCTCCCGCACCTCGCGCCCTCTCCTTCCCGGCGCCGCGGCGCTGGCGCGTCCTGCGCGGCGCAGACGCCTCCACCCCGGACTGAAATGAAAAAGCTCGCGGTGGGAGCAGAAAATTGGTCTATTGATACATTCGCGCCCAGTGTTGATCTTGGCATCGCCAGCAGTGGGTTATTTCTCCCCCGCCCCCAAATGGGCTGCGCACGGATTGCTGAGGGATGGCGGACACCCAGGCCGGCCGCGGGCAGAAACCGCCGTTCCTCCCCCTTCCCTGCCTTCGGTTGTCCTACCTACACGTTTGTTTCTTTTCACCCAACTCCAGATTTTTTTTTTTTTTTTCTCGCTCTCTCTCTCTTCAGGTGAGGACAGCGAGGGCAGGGTCGTCCTAGGAAGGGGGCGGGGTATATAACCCCAAACAAATGAATCAAAAGTGAAAGTTTCTAACTAGATCCCGGTCCTGTTGGAGGAAAAGGCAACCCTGCGCCGAGGGAGAGTGCGGGCCCCAGGGTGTGTGCAGGGCGAGGAACGGGCTGTGGGACTGTCTGCGGTCGGAGGCGGTGAAAAGTTGTGGCACAGAGTGAAGTTTTGGAAGAGTCCTCAGGAGAGAACTGGAAGCGGGTTTCAGCTGCTATATATTTTTTGCGGTGCTCCTGTTCGGGGAAATGGGAGAAACAGACTTTTACAATTGCGCGGCGCCCCGGCCCCGGCCCCGCCACCCTCCCGCCCCGCCTCGCCGCGCGCTGGGGTGTGGGCTGAGGTTGGCGCTGCAAAGCAGCTTGCTTGTCAATTGCGAGCCGTAGGTATATCAAAGTGAACTGTCCCAAGTCACTCTTGTCTAGAAGCTGGGAAGAAGCTTAAGCAGCTCGCTTTAATGGTGATTTGTAGCGCGGCGAGGGGCGCGGACAGCAAACACCCCGCAGGTGTGCGCCGTAACACCGCCATCCGGGCTTGAATGTAGATGACTCTGGCGATCGTTTGATCGGCCCTTTGAAACCCTTTACAATTGCCTGTGACGAACGGCCAGTCTCAGTTTTTCTCCGAATAATGCCCTGAGGGTAAGTCCTCCGGGCTTTTAAAGAGCTCCAGTATTCCCCCCCCCACCACCAAAAAAAGAAAAAACGTTAGATTTCAGTTTAGACATTGTCAACTTTTTGTCGCCAACGGGCATCATTCAAGCCATTCAATACCTAATGACCGTTACCTTTGCTGTCTTCCCAGAGCCGTATATACACACAGTGCATTAATGAAAAGGAGCACCAAGTTATTAATTTCGTTTTCTTTAGTTCCAAACCGCCCTGCCTGTTTAGAGGTGTTTATGGGGGTGTTTGTTATGAGCATTGCCTTATGATGATCAGTGCCATTGTCCATCTTGTTTCAATGCCTCCCCTGTACTCTCTGAATTATATCTGTCCGGTCAAGTGGGAGTTTAACTTAAACATTAAGGCTTTCTAAAGTAAAACTCTGGAGTTTAACCCCGTCAACACCTTCGCACCAACCCCCATCACCAAAATGAAAAAGGTGGTGCTGTTCAACCTTTAATATTTACTTAGAGTGTTTACATAAGGGGAGGAAAATGAACTTTTGTCTGAAACGTGCAACAAGCGGCACTTTGATTTCATAAAATAAATGTCAACAATTGCAAGAGCTTATCACACTAGGGTAGGGGGTGGAGGGAGGGAGTGCAGTTGAATTAAAGGCCCATTCCTGCCACTTCAGACTACAAAGGGTTACACATAAATAAGTGCCACATTTGCCTATTGCAAAAGTTTTCTCAGTGCTTTCTAAGTCACAACAGGGGAGGGGGGGGAAGCTGTCGTTTATTATCCTGCTCTGGGCAGGAGCAGACCCCAGTACCAAGAGGCTCTTAGCTTTGGCCGGCAGAAGAGGGGTAGCCTTTCAACAGCAGCCCCCTTTGTTCTCCCCATCTCTTTCCCAATTTCAAGCTTCACTTGCACATCCCAAGTTTGTGTGTTAATGACGCTATTACCATCTGGCTCGCCCTACTTTCCAAAAGATATAAATCTCCTAGCTCCATTGCCCGCATTATCATTTAAGTGCCACCATAGCCAGAAGAAAAAGATGCTTTCAAGACTCCAGATTCTCTTGCACTGACTACCCCTGACATGAATCTTCTGCTATATTTATAGACTATACATTGGGTGCGGGAGAGCTCCTTGACAGAACTGATTTCCCAAGAGCTGTCCCTCTAAGCCAAGGCAGACATGATTCTGGGAGAAAGGAAGGCTTCAACTGAATGTCTCCTTAAAATATTTTTGTTTTGTTTGCAGCAGGCAGATAGTAAGCCCCAACAGACTTTCATGCGCTTGTGCCTTCCTTTCTACCTCTTACCTTTGTAAAAGTTGCGGTGCAACTCCCAGGCCTTCGGGATGTGCCACTTTTCAAACCCTATTTTGTGCCGGGCGGATAGATTGGTCTCTCTGTAGGAGTGGGGGCAAGGGTGAAGGGAGAGAAAAAGAGCCCCGTGAGGCCCTTTTGGGAGCTGGGCCAACTGCATCCCTTCTCTTATACCCTCGCTGTACAGATGTGTGGATGTGGGGTTACACACTGCTGGCTGTAGATCTAGATCCACTTCTCTATTGTTTCCTGAGTAATCAGTGATTTGTGTGTTTTGAGTGCAACAGCTGAGAAACTACAACAAAAAGAGTTGGACTGGCTTGTGAATGGCCCCACAATGACTTCATTTATCTGGCCAGGTCTGAGTGAGTCGAGCAGAGCAGAGACTAAGCGTGGGCTTTTGGTCCAGGCCCCTAGCTCATGTGAACAGCTATCTCTTTAAGGGCTGCTACAGTTTGTGGCCCTAGACTGCCCTATCCAGGTGCCTCTTTCTCCTTGCAACGCTCTCTCTCCTTCCCAGGGCTATCTTCACAGAGGTGACTTCCAATAAGATAAGTCAGCCTAACAGGTTGGAAGAAGAATTGGAAAGGTGAACTTCCCAGGTCCCTAAGAGAAGCTCTTAAAATCATCAGGATTTGAACAGATCTCATTTCTCTCTTAAAAAATAATCTTGTCAGATAGAAGAAAACCCCCCCCACTTTTAATAAAATACATTCTTTTTGAAGGATGAAAATAATCACCTGTTACATACAGTATTCCCAATGCTCTGAGCTGGGAATAGAAGGCACCTTAAAAATTGTGCTTAATTTATATCACACCAGTGTAGCTGTTTGCATGCACGAGGCACTTTTTTTTTCTTTCCAGTTCACTTTCCTGCTTTTCCTCCCAAATTCTAAAAAGGTCTTGTTTAGAAATTTGTATCTCTACTTTTTCCTTTTGAGAATATTATCGAGTTGATATGAGCAAACTGCAGAGGATATACCATTTAAGTAAGATGCACTTTTAATCACTGATCATTAAAATGGTTATGTTAAATATACTCAATTACATGCATGAGTTAACTCTAACAGTACTTTCTATTCTCCCAGCTGCTCACGTATTCCTTAACGATAGTCTGCGGTAGAAACTTGATTATGCTGAATTCATACATTTCGATGGATTTCATCAGCCTAATTAATGCCTCAGTGTGGTCCTGGGATCTGAATGAACCCTTTACTACGTTTGAGGTTAAAGGCAGTGTTGGAATGTAGAAGGTTTTTCTTTTTTAGTTATTCAGGAGATACTTTGCGATTCCACTAAGCAAGGTACGTAGCGGTCGTTAAACAGAAAGGCTGTGCAAAACAAGGAACTGGGTCCCAGTGGCAGAAAAATGAGGCTAATTCTTCATCCTTACTGCCCCATCAATGTTTTTGGATTTAGTACACAATCTCCAAAAAGTTAGTAAAGAGGAAATTACTACCTTTCCCTTGTGCCTTAAAACTGCACTGAAAAGGAAAAGCTGAAATAGATTTACAACTGGCGGCTAAATAGATTTCCATGACCTCATCAAGGCTGTCCCTGTCCCCTTTTTTACTCCTGCTCTCATAACTTTCAGACTACTCTCCGTCCATGTCAACTTTCATCTTTCCCAAGGAAGCACTCGGGGCCAGTATTCCGGAGAAACTCCAGTCACTCCCTCCCCACCCTGGTGGGTGACTGCATTTAATCTTTTCAGGTGTAAATTAACATCTGAATACGTCTCAACCTTACTGACCTTACCGCCACCACCCGGCCTCTGCAGAGTTGCCGCTAATCTGCGCCTCCACCCCTGGCAGGGCAGACCGAGGTCGGATTTCCCAGATCCCACCCCCAACAAAAGAACCCAAAAGTGCTTGTATTGCTTATGACAGAAGTCCTGCTATTTGCCCACGCCCAATGAAACACCTGTGGAAGAATATCATTTAAGACGTATTTTCTTGGTGGTCAAGGGAAGAAGGGTACAGAAAGAGGAGTGAAAAAAGAGATGGAGGCATCTTGGTTCGTTCAGAAATGTCCCAAGTTGGGCAGGTGAACCTGGAAACTTACCTCGCTGTGAGTCCCAAGGACAAAGTGTTTACCTCCGAGGAACTTCCCTCCAGCAGGACTCCTCGGACCCAGATTCTAGCCCTAGCGGGGGCAACCTCATACCTCGACATGGATCCAATGGAAGCGGAAGCATTTCAGATCTATAACCAAATTACCACCTTGGAACTTTGTGCTTGTTATGCTAATGTAATGACTTCTGCAGTAAGAGTATATTTCCAGGCTTGGAAATTAGCTTTTTAGAATGCTTTGTGTAATGACAGACATTAGACAGAAGAGACAAATGCGCCAGAATGGTGGCACAATACTCCTGGCAAACACCCTGGGCTATTTCAACAGATAAATGGAGACCAAGATATGTTTGTAAAATGAAGCTGAGAGCGAGCTGGGGAACTGGGTGAGAAAGCAGGTGCTGGCGGCCAGACCGGTGCAGTGGCAAAGGTAGCCGGGCAACCCCACCTTTTCTCAGACCTAGTCGGGTAGCAGCCTCGTGCATCGCTGAGTCCCTTGAGGTGGATGCTTAGGGAGAGAAAAGAGAGAAGTGTTCCATAAATAGCACTGCAGACAAGCAGTTCTCTCTAGATCTTGGTTCGTGAACTCTTAAGTTTGGATTGCAGAGAGTAAAGGAAAGAAATATTTCCCGGAGGGAGAAGGGGTGCGGGGGAAGCGTATGCAAATATAGAGAGAAATGAACAACTTTGATTTTACAGCCATACAGTAGAGTTGTCCAATATATCTCTTGTGTCCAGTGTATTGTATCTCTGCATTGTGTGATTAAGGATTCAGGCAAATCCATCTGAAACTAATACAAAATAATACTGAATGTAAGCTGTAACTGAAAATAAAATTTTTTAAAAGAATTCAGGCAAATCCTCAAATTTGTGGTATTTACCTCATGTAGTTTATGTCTTGGGAGTCAAAGACAAAATAGTTTCATGCACCATATTTCTAAAAAACATAAGACTCTTCAATGTATAGGGCTGGGATGGAGTTAGTCATTTTCCTTGATTGTATATTAGGTCAAGTCACACACTGATGAAGTATCCAAGAAGATAATTCTTTTCATCAGTTACCTGCCCTTGATGGACATCAGAGCAGAGTCACTCACAGCTTGGTTATTGTATGCCTGGTCCTTCCCCTTCCCCTCCACTGCTCCTCCTGTCCCCACATACCCTGGACAGTTACTTTGTAAATAAGCGACTTGGTCCTTGGATGCGTTTTTCACCCCTTCTGCATGACGCAGGTTCCAAATGTCAACCTGCAGCTATGGAGAAGCCTGTGAACTATGATAATGGGTAAACTCCACTGTGTTCACAGTCTTGTTTGGGGCGAGAGCAAGGTTGCCAAGACATAGTCTGAATGAGTTGGGGGCTTCTGAGATGGAAAATGAGGCCAATTTGAAAGGTTGGCACTGAATGCTGAGCTTTTCATAATAGCCCACGTTGTCTCATTTTCTTCTAAAGTTGAATAGGAACAAAACACCTGGCTTGATGCAGTGGTTCTCTGATGACAAATGAACTAATTAGAGTTTCTTAGTTCATCCCAAAGATCTTAGCGATGGCAGATGTGGGAAATGCAGGCTCCAACCACTTTAGTTTTAGGAAAGACGAGTTTTATGCTTCCACGCCTTAAAGTCATAAGCTGAATTTGTCTCACCTAGCTTGCTACTGTCTGATTCCCTCTATAACTTTTCTTTGTATAGATGGATCCAGGTAGGCCAGAGGTAACTGTAATAGTTAATACATCAATAGAGTAAATTCATGAATCAGTTTACCTCTCACCTTTAGTGTGTAAATGATTCTTTGCATGCCAAAGTCATGAAACTTTTTAGTAAGGTTCTTCTGAGATAAATTAACATGTTTATCCCATAATCTGATCTACCAAGAAGGGCAGAGTCCACGATAAGTCTGCCAGGTATCACCTTTAAAAAAAAAAAAAGTGCTCTTGGTGAAGCATGTCATTGAGTTAAAAGTACAGAGTAGTGCATCATAGATAGAAGATAAGGAAGCATTACATGTTCATGCTCTGGTATGATGTGGCAGCGTAAGTATGTGACAGACTGTAGAGAGAAGGCTGAGAGTGCAACAGGAGACAGTGACACTGAGGCAGAGAAACAGCTTGCTGGAGATTTGTGGGTTCACGTTACATGATCAGATGCCATTCACTTACTTCTGAGCTAGAGGATTTACATGCTGCAGAAATCCTGGTCACACCGATGGAAATGGACTTCAAAGGATTGTTTTTGGAATTGTTGGACTTTTAGTTTCAACTCCAAAATCCACATCTGAATTGCTTATTGGTTTGGGGAGGAAAATGCCTAATTTGAAATTCTGTTATAAACTATAAACTTTATGAGAACAAACAAACTTAGATGAGCTTCGAAATAGCTTTGAATTCCAGCTCTCAGTCCTGTTGTTATACTACTAGTTTATGGGAGGAAAAAGGGAGCGAGCACCCGGTCTCTAACCTATTTGCAATATCTCAGCACATCTCTGCCGGTTGGTCCTCCTTGTTTCATAGACTGTGGATATTTAAGCTGGCTGGGTAGTTCTGGTCTCATGTCATCCAAACAGCACATTTTCAAACTGAGAAATGCCAGATCGTGTTACTTCTATGGCAAAGGGTTGCTTAGGATCCCTGACAGCTGAGTTTTTTTCTATCGATTATATGACAGTGCAGTTCATTTATAGAGTTCAGGGAAATGAGAAAAGCCTCTAGTTTAACAAGAAGACCCTTAATTCAAGTGCTGTGTTGTATTTAAATGCAGAAATCAAAATTCAAGTTGGAGAAAGTGGAAGAGTGAATTAAATTTTGAACCCAAACATTTGTAGCTAAATCAACCTCCTAGGAGGGCTGTGACTGATAATTTAATTTGAAGCCTTATGATTGGGTCACTGGATTTGTAAACCATGCAAAAAATCATCTTACATAGAAAATCCATATTTAGATTAATGTATGTGTTTAAAGTTGCTTCTAAATTTAAAACACAGAGTGAGCCCAAAATGTTAAAAAAAATCAAAGAGCACTCTTGTGAATGTGGGGGTGGGGTGGGGGCTGTTTATAGAGGTGCTAATGTGCAAACACTTGGAAAGATCATTTTCAGATATATCAAGTCCTGAAATGATTTAATATGCATACATTCTTCTAATGCGTCCACAGGTAAAAATTCATTATTATTTGTCTTGAGCATCAATTCCAGTATTTTTTTCTTGCATGATACAGGCAGACATGCAGAGGTAACTAGACATCTGACACATGCCAAGATTTTGTGGGCCCAGGATTTCAAACGAAAGAAAACTTGGGTAACATAACTATAAATCGGGGGTGCTTGAGACCATAGACAGGTGTACCCAGAAGGGTTAACTGGAGAACAGGGGAGAGAGAGGCTCCTTGGAAGAAGGGTGCAGGAACTGGAGCAGCTGGTAGGTGCCCTGCAGTCCCCCCACTGAATGCATTCCCTTGTTGGGGGCAGGGTGTGGCTTGGGGGGCACCACCTAAAAACCTCCGGTGGGGGCTCTGGCCTGCGCCCTGCCCACTCCTTCGCGCATCTGCTTCTTTATTGCTTGACAGTCACCCAGCAGGTTGAAGGTTCAATTCTCCACAATTTGTCAGCCAGAATTTGTTGCTGGCAATAACTTTTTGTGAAGTTTTACTCTGGGGCACCTGAGTTTAGGAAGCCGCCATTATCCTGTAGCTGCTCATTTAGACATGGCCCAGGTAGGTAGAGGAAGGAAAAGAAACATGAGCCCAGCTACAGTCCCTCCACACAAGCCATGGGGACCCAGTGGGGAAAACGGTTCCTTCTGCAAACTCTCCCCTTCTCCCGAGGCCTTCACAGCTTCATTGCCCAGACAGGGCTGAGCTTTGCCAGTGGGAGGGACCCCAGGGGGAGAGAGGGCTTCCATATTTCCCCTCCCACCCCAATCCTTTATCCCTCATAAGCTTTTGTGTTCTTGGGCCCATGATTCATTGGAGCAACCTGGGACTCAGACCCGGATGTTTTAAGTTTTGCTTTGGGTTTTTTTTATCTGGTTGTTTCTGTTTTTGCCTCTTCTTTTGTATTTGTGGGTGTTGATGGTTCTCGAATGCGCAGGGCCAAGGCCTTCACTCTAAAGTTGAAACCTTCACTCTTTGTTCCTCCTTTTCTCGTCTCCTTGTTGGACTGGCCGGTACGGTGGCCGAAAGCCTGGCCTGCCCTTGGGAGGGAGCAGCTGGGACAGCTGGTCTGGAGCAGCTGCTGTGCCTCGCCCCTCTTTCCTGACAATCATTAAAATTCAATTTCAGACCTTCTGTCTTTAACAATTTCCTAAGGAGCCTATGAAAAGTGCCAAAAGAGTGAGGCTTTTTTCAAATGGTCCCATCTTGGCAGCAGGCAGGCACTGGTCGAGTTGCCCCTGGCCGTGTCCTTCTAGGAGCCGTCCAGGTCCAGTGAGTGTCTAGATTGGAGGCTGTGTCTACCGGGGCTGGGGGAGCAGCTCTGGGGACGTCTTCAAGCAGGCCAAGGAGCTGGGGGAGGCAGCCGGCTTTTCCCTCATCCTCAGGGTCCTGGAGCACCGCCCATCTGATCCTGGGGTGGAGCTGAGAACCAAATAGAAGGTTCTCACTCTATAACCTCCCCACCCCCCACTTACTGTCGCCTACCCCTCAGCTCTCTGGCCTCTCCTCCTTGATTCCAAAAAGGAAAATATTTGTGTATCCAAAAGTTCCCTTCTGCCCGGCCGGCATAGCTCAGCCGTTGAGTATCGACCTAGGATCCAGGCGATCGGGGTTCGATTCCCGGTCAGGGCACATGCCTGGGTTATGGGCTTGATCCCCAGTCGGTGGTGTGCAGAAGGCAGCTGATCAATGACTCTCTCATCATTGATGTTTCTATCTCTCTCTCCCTCTCCCTTCCTCTCTCTGAAGTCAATAAAGACATATATTTTTTAAAAAGTTTTCTTCTGCCAAGAAGCTAGCTTCCCTTAACAGCTTTCTCTTTTGGGTAGAGACACCTCTGGGTCAAGGGGAGACCACTGAAGTGTTTTGAGAAATAGAACAATGCACGCACATCCTCGGCGTGGGCCAGGTTGCTGAGTTCCATCAGGAGCTCTGGCCCAGAGATGCGAAGCAAGCATTCTTCAGACCCAGCCTCAGAGTAGGTTTTCATTCCCTGCTCCAAAAAGTTAACGTGTCATTAGTACCAAAAATGCCTCCCTCAACTAACACCCACTGGAATCTATGGAAAGGATATAGCATTTCTTTGAAATTCTAGATGGGAGTTAAGGACCACCTGACTACAATTGCCTTCACCTCTGAATCACATCTTCCTAAACACCAGCCTCCTTCCCTACAAGCCCATTGGCCCCTCAGCATACCTAATACTTTTCTCCTCCATTTAGATTCCTATCCTTTATGCTGGGGCCCTGAGCCAAATTCTCAGAATTAAATTGTGATCTCCTCCCAAATGTCATGACAAGTTAGAAGGGGAATTTGGGGACTGCTTTGAAAATACATGATATAGAAAGTAAGTGTTAGAGCTGAATGCAGTTAGCAAGTGGCAATTTGTGGTATCAGCAATGAATTACACATTTTTTTCTACAGGCTTTTTTTTTTTACTTCATTTTCAGGATTCACTGATCCTAATAGATATAAGTTAAAACTGAAATAAATTAGAGAAACGCTAAAGAAAGACCAGATTAAGCCCCCTCTGGACTGACAGCCATCGTAACTTCTAAAGCTCATGGTTATTTGAACAGACTCACACTGCTGGAAACTTAGATGGACTATCACCCAAAGCCCTGCTTCTCGGTATTTAATTACAAACCTGGCAGAGTGGAGACTCTGTACCGATTAAAAGAAAATCAATCAGTGCTTATTAGCCATAACAAGTCAATAAAAACAGTTAGCTGGAGAAGTCATATTAACACGTCCTTGTTACCATCAGATGTAAATCCCTGAGAATTTTGAAGCTTCCGCAACACATTTTATTCTTTCACTGCTTGATTTGGGGGAGTTTCTGCCTGTGTGGTATCTAAAGTTGTTTCCTGGAAGTGTAACTTGAATGAGTTTTACAATCATTTTATACCCTGGTCCCAGAATAACTCCTGTCTCCAAGGTTTTGAATATGTCTACTGGTGTGGGCTTTTCATTTCTTTGCCCCAGTGAGAAGGGCCTCATATTGTAGAGGAGAACAGACTGGGCTGGAAATGCCAAGCAGGATGTAGGTTCCAGGTGAGGCGTGTAATTAATAGTGTGAATGTAAGGCAGTTCATGTTTCTGGGCTTCAGATTTCCCATAGGTAAAGAGATAGGACTAGACAATCTGGGGCCCTCTCAGTCCCTAAATCCTGTAGTTCTCTAACATGCTTGTGACTTTTCAACATAGAAGAAGATCCAGATCTATGAGTAACTGAATAAAGTATCTATCTTCTAGTTCTTTCAGTGAAAGTTTACGTAGAAGGCTGACAAATGTTTTTTGGTCTTTCCCTGGGAGAAATCCTAAATATGACTAGAAGTAACCAAGCTAAGAGACTTGGCCTTGTGTTCTTGGGTACAAATGAACCATTGTCTTGTACTTTAACTTCTTTTCCTTTTCAGATCCAACTTAGACATAATGTTTCACTCAAGATCAGGCTTGTGGTTTAGGAGATTCTGGCCTGGCTTGCCTCATTTTAAGACTTCTATCATCCCTTTTCAAAACCTGAGGAGTACCTCATTTCCTGTTTGAGAGTTCCTCTGGCTTTGCCAGCCACCAGAGGCTTTAAGGAAGCTTGCCAAGAGTTCCTGGCTGGGAAGGACAGTTTGAGTTCATCATAGAGAACTGGTGGTAGTGACTCACCAACCTGGTCGCCCACTTTGCAATGGCAAGGACCACACTGTCCATTTGGAAGACCTGGGTTTTAGCGAAGTGCTGTTGGATCACCTGGCAAAATCATCTCAACCTCTATCTTTGATCTTCCCTTTCACTGGCTGTTTTGAACACAAGACAAAGGAAATTATATCCTGAATTATAGTTTAAGATTAATTAACAGATCCTTGGTTTTATGTCCATTTTGTTCTACTAATCTAGTAGTGATTACAAAACAGCGAACATAGGTCACAGCAAAATGAACGTTGAAGATTAGGTTAAAACATTCCTCTGAAATGTCAGTATTCATTTTTGGAGTGTCAGTTACCACATTTCTGTAATTCATCATTTTTTTTTTCTTGGCTTAGAGTCAAGATGAGAAATGATATTTAGACCAAAGACATTGTTTTGTTATATAGCCTCTGCTTTTTAAAATGCAAATCCACCCTCCCCTCACCAAAGCTTGATCATTTGCAGGTGCTCATGCACTTCTGGGCTCTCTCTCTCTCTCTCTCTCTCTGTCTCTTTCTCTCTCTCTCTCTCTCACACACACACACATACACAGCACCCAAATTCTAGAGAAAGTCCTTTCAAGGCTTAGAGGAGAGAATTAAAGGAGGGTCAGAGCAATAGCAACACTAAAAGGCAGTGATTTCATGTTACAAAAAAAAAATCATTGTACAGTACAGATATTTTTAAAAGCAAGTATTATTATGATTAAAGAATGCTATATTTCTAAATTATTACAATTCTTGTCTAATTTCTAGTCACATATAAGAGCCATTTTAAAGTATTTTCTATTACAATCTGTCACCAAAAAGCAACTAGTAGAGGTTTTTAGTGTGCATAGGTTTCCCCATAGAGAATTAAATTTTAACTTAGAAGCCTTTCTTTCGTTGTGGAACTTTTGGACAAGATAGCTTTTGGTATTAACATGGAAGAATACTCGATGGCTATTTTGGCATTAATGTGCATTGCACCAAAATAAAGTACACACTGTATTTTTTTCCTCCCAGTATTCTTTTGTTAAATATGGAATTTTTTTAGCATGTTGGTTTTAATGTATACATTATTTCTATTAGTTCATTTGGTAAAAGGTAAAATATGTAATAATAATGGACTCTTGCTTTTCCCTTAATTTTATTATTTCAAATCAAGCAAAAATGGACACTTTTCTCTTAGGGAAAAAGATTGCGAGGGTGTTTCTGATAAAAAAAAATTCTTAGTTACAGTATTTTTCCTAATAGATTAGCATTTATGATGGATCTTATTTCAAAGCTGATGACTCTCAAAGAAAAGCAGAGAGATATTAGAATTTCCAAGTAAATTGCATTGTTTAAAAAGTACTTTAATACATTATTCAAATTGTCGTCAGCTATTGGTAAAAAAAAAAAAAAAAAAGCAGTATCTGTTGCAAATGTGAAATTTTGCTGTTTGAAGCATCTTACCAATTCCAGTTTCTTTAAGCTAGAAGTGGAAATTAATATCAAAAACATAGACAATTTAAAGCTCCCTCAATTTTTAAATTTTTTACAATTTTTTCACTTTAACTGTGATAGGCATCTCTGCAAGGTGGGTTTTAACATACTTTTTTCCTAATTTTTTTCTCCTTTCAGTAAGAAGGATAAGCTTTTAGAGTACCCAGTCACCGTGGCAACTGCCAAAAAAATTCTCCTGAAGTTTGAAGAGGTCAGCTAGCAGGGTCAACAGCTCTGGCCTCTCTCTGAGCTCGGTCTAGCATGCCCCAGCCTGCGGTTGGAGTGTCAGGCCAGCTCTGACCCTGGGAGGTGGACTGTTCCGGCTCTGATATAAATTTTTCCAGTCAGTTCATGGCCTGGACTCTCCAGGTGGCCTCCAAAATCGATTTTGACCCCCTGACCCTGTCTCACAGAGGCATAGCATCCACCCTGAGTAAGGATTTAGCCAGGAATGACAGCTTTCCACTGCGTGTTATTGGGGACAGTATAAACAGTTTGGAAAGCAAGTAAGGAGGTGTGAGTGCTAGAAATCATTAAAAGCACATTAAAAAAAAATTTAAGAAAATCTGTGTGAAAAAAAAGTTTAAAATGTATATTTGTTACAGAATTCTTATGTGACTTGTAGGATTTTTTCATCAAAGAATAGTGCTGAATATACTCAGTAAGCACACACATCTTTATCTTTTTATAAACTTTGTTACAAATATGCAAATAAGATAGCCTGATTTGCAACAACATAGGTACAGCAGGGATGTGACAAGTACAGAAAAAGGAAGCTAGTTAGTAAAATACATTAATAGATTCTCTAGTATTTTAAATACTAAGATGTGTGTGTGTGTATGTTGAAATGTTTAAAATGGGAAAATAACAAAGCTTAAAAAAACCCAAAATGTCTGGAATGAAAATAAACTTGTGCTGCACCCCAAGTACCTTTCTAGTTTGTAAAACAGACAGCCAATGTAATCCTTCGGATACAAATGAAATAAAGATTATAAATATAGGAAGTTAGATCTTGTACAGAGCTAAAGAGGAGAAAATAGAAAATTAATAGTGTTTCTGAATTAACTTGGAAAATAAAAATAATGTAGATAAATCATCAGTGACCCTTTTTTCTTTCCTTCTTTCTCTCTCTCTCTCTTTTTCAGGATGCCACCCTGAATGTTTTATTTTCTCCAGGGAAGTAGAGTTCTCTTTGAGAGTCTAGCCTGTGAACTCCATATGTAAATGTGGTCATCAAGCGAGACTGAACTGCCAAGAGGGAAGAATTTGAATGTTTTGCTTTCTTAAAACCCTTCACGGCATTCCTTCTTCCAGGGGTACTTTACTCAAAGTTTCCCCCCTTTCCCAGCACCGTTGACAATGGCTCCAATGCAACAGTGCAATGGCCAAACCAATTGTATTCTGAAGTTGTTGAGATGGCATTTTATCCGAACCCTTTGTGAAAATTAAACTATAAGTAAGGGTGAGTGTCCTTTCGGGAGCGGGGACAAGAGAGAGTGGACGCAAAGGGGGAGGGGACCGAGTGGTTTCTATATGGATATATACCCTTTGTGTTTGAAGGCCTCTGTGTCTTGGCTTCTCACTATGTTAAATCCCTATTATAAAACTTATCTTCACAAAGCCTATTATAGTATTCTGAGGACAAATTGGACCATGAATAACTTAGTTGGAAGTGTAGATTATTTTCTACTCAGGGAAAGTTAGAGATGACAACAGCTTAACTAAAAGAATAGTGATTCATCTTAAATAGATGGATTTGACAAAGAGCACCTTTGATATTTCCCCTCTTCAGACTCATGTTTCCACTTTCTTTGTGTTAAGAATTGTCCTAGTGATTACACTGTCCACCTAATACAGCCTGGCTTGAACTGTAGATCATTTCCTTCCACGCTGTTAATCTGTCAGAGAGGTGACCAGAATGACACTCTAGTTCCTACCGGTTAAATATATGATTTCAAAGTGTTACCTGTGCTGAGACATCAAACTCACCCTTAAGTATAAGGTAGCATTATGATTTCTGCTACATAAATCGTAATTCCTCAATTAGATAAAATTATTATTTTTTTAAATCCTAAATTTAATACCCTATAGCTTGCAAAGCACTTCTTAGCTCATAATTTTGTTCAATCCTTAGAATAAATGTTATGAAATAAACAAATACTTTACCAACAAGGTAGCTGAGTTATTTACATATTATGATCTGGCGGATAAGTGGAAGAACTGGAATACCAACTCAGATTTTATAAAGCCTCTATTTTAAGTGATTAACCTATCACAATAAGCTTTTAAATTATTTTTGTGTTCTTCATCCCTGAAAATGAAGATTTTGTATTCAAAAGCAAAAGTCTTTATATTTCACAAATAAAAAATTAAAAGTCACAATTGAAAAAAATTCTATTTACTTAAAAGTGAATTTTGCCCACTATTGTTTTCCTTTATGTATATATATTTCAATAGTATTTCATAGTTGAAGATCTCAATTTCTAAAAGTCAAACATGGGCAGCCCTATATACATTAAATAATTACCTGGAATTTTTTAAGTGCACATGAAAACTACAGATTATATGTTTCCAAATAAAATATAACAATAAGCTTTTAGAAGCAGGTTCTGCATGTTAAGTAATTATTTGAGAACATGCAATTGATTGTTAGAGTGCTATAGGTGAAATTTCCCTTCTAGTATTTTTTCCCCCACCTATATTGGGGTATAATTGGTAAATAAAATAGTAAGGTATTTTAAAGTGTACATCATTATGATTTGATACATGTCTACACTGAGAAAGGACTTCTCCCATCTCGTTAATTAACTCAGCCATCACCGCACATATTTATCTTTGTGTGTGTGAGAACATTTAAGTTCTACTCTCAACAAATTTCAATGATTTAATACAGTGTTATCAACTGTAGTCACCATGTTTAAGTTAGATCCTCAGGCCTTACTCATCTTATAGCTGAAAGTTTGTACCTCTTCCTAACTTTCTCACTCCCCAGTCCCGGCCCTACTAGTTTTTAGACTGGTGTCTTTTAACATCTTATCAAGTTTAGATAAAGAGAGTTGTATAAGACTACTTGTGTTTCTCCTGGGTTTTTACTCTCCATGTTAAAATAAATTTTGCAAAATACTCTAGAAAGGGTTAGCTAGCCTGATATTGATGTAATCTATGTAAAATACAGAAGTCAAGAAATGCAAAAGGATAGCACCACATGATTCTTCTTAGGTTTTTAAATTATATTGTTTCAATTATGTAAGTAGGTAGTGTGGATGTTAATATTGGAAATTCTAAGTTTTTTAATTTATTTTTTAAATATATCTTTATTGATTTCAGAGAGAGGAAAGGAGAGGGAGAGAGAGAAACATCAATGACGAGAGAGTCATTGATCGAGCCCGCAACCCGGGCATGTGCCCTGACCGGGAATCGAACCCTGATCGCCTGGATCCCAGGTCGACACTCAACTGCTGAGCCATGCCCGGCCGGGCTTATTTCTTAAACTGTATACAATTAAATTAATCATTTTATATGTACTTAAATTAAGGCTTTTGTTCCTGAATTATGCTGACAGCCGGACAAATTCGGTCAAGCTTTTTAGGATTAGGAAAAATGAAAGCGTCCAGAAGAGAAAAATCAACTGTCAGATGCTGCGTTTGTGAGGTTGTATCAATAATGACATATAATGTTTTTTTGTGCTAAGGCTTTTCAATTACAACATGACATTAGACTGAGATTATTGATTTTGATTTGGAGGTAAATGATCAAGCCCTAAAATTCAAACTTCTGGTGTCTTCTCTACTAATGTGCAAACTAAGAAATGTAGAGCCCTGGCCAGGTAGCTCCGGTAGTGAGAGAGTCATCCAAGTCTGTGGATTTGATCTCTGGTCTGGACAGATACAAGAATCAACCAATGAATGCATAAGTGAGTGGAGCAACAAATCGATGTCTCTCTCTCAGATAAATTAATAATAAATTAAGAAGTGCAAAAATAAGGGCTTATATTAACATTGCTATGTTTGTTTAGATGCTCTTTGAAGTTAATAACCTCATTCATTTTGTTCATGTGTGTTTTTAATAGCTGCCAAAAGTTCTTATCTCCCTCCCTCCCTCCCTCCCTCCCTCCTTTCTTTCTCTCTCTTCCTTCCTTCTCTTTCTCTCCTTCCCTCCTGAGATTTTAGGTAGTTTTGTTTTAAAATGTAGAGCATCTTGAGTTAAGGGACTTATCTAATGCAATATATTATGCTAAACTGATGTGCTACACAACGAAACATGCACTTCAGTTAAGCTTCTAACAAGTCAGGGAACCCTCAAGTATAATATCAAGATTTCTCGACAACCAAAATCCAATCCTGAGGCCTTAACTTTTTTTTTAACTTTAAGTTTTTTCTTTATTTTATGTTTTCTATCACCATTTATCCCTCCTATACCTTTTTGGTTCAAACTTTTAAAATATATATGTTTTTATTGATTTTTTTTAGAGAGAGAGGAAGCTGGAGAGGGAGAGAGAGGGAGGAACACGGATGAGAGAGAAACATCAGTCTGCTGCCTCCTGCATGCCCCCTACTGAGGGTGGAGCCTGCCACCGGGGCATGTGCCTGACTGGGAATAACATGCAACCTTTTGGTGCATAAGGTGATGCTCAACCAACTGAACCACACTGGCAGGGCTTGGATCAACTTTTAATGTAATAGATTCTGGCAATTTCCCTTGTGCTGTCTTTATAGTCTTTATGAGTCACCAGAGCTATTGGTTATTTTTCATGTAAACTTCTCATGTTGCGAAAGAAGAGGAGGGAGAAGAAGAAATTATTTCAGGAATCTGAAAAGAAATGTCAAATTGCTATGTAAGTACATAGGAGCATCATGCTAGCATTGGAAAGCATAAACAAAGATCGGCAGTTCTTCACTTTTCTTTTAAGTCACCCCTGCCCAATAGATTGTCATATTAAAGATGTTTCTCTCTTTCTCTCCTGAAGCTATTATCAGTCTGGACAGATTAATATAATTTTGGCAAAATAAGATTTTATCTTAAATGGTACAAGAATTTTTCTTAATGAAGTTTTTAAGCAAGTAAACCAGGCATAAAAATATTTTGTATTCTTCTGAAAGGAAAAATATATATCCATGTCCACTTAGAAAGTCACAATGCATAGTGAAAAGGTTAGTCAAACTATTTGGGTGTTAGTTTCTACAATACTAGATTTTTCTCTATCTCTCAATATTGTCTAGTCTATTTGAGTGCTAACAGGTACAATTCATGATTACAGCGCTTAATACACTAGAGAAACCAAGAGTTGTACTGTTTGTGTTGACTATTGTTGACAATTGTCGAATGAGTGTAATTGACTACCTCAGTAATAGGTATGAGGCATTCCTCCAAGTTATACAAAGATGGAAAGACTAAATCCCTGCCATCCTGGAATTTTGTGCTAGGTCTTAGGAGGAAGTAGGGATTGGAATTAAAAAATACAAAAAGGCTCAAGATTTGGGCCCAGCTCTTTAGGAAAGAGATATCATGTATAGAAGTTTCTCTTCAGAATAAGCTCTGGGAAAGTTATGAACAACCAGCTGTGAAAATCTGGAATAGCCTGGAGGAGCTTGTTGGAGAAAATAGGACTTGAAGAATAGATAGACTGTGATAGACAGCTATGGGACCATATTCCAGGTGAGGCAAAAGGAAGAGAAGTGAGATTGTACAGTGTGCCATAGAAAATTATTTAATGGATTTAAAAGGAAGTTTCTAGAATAACACAAAATGAGGCCTAATATTGTCTATTTTAACAGGCCATTCTATAGCTTCATTCATTCAGGAAATTCTGTCAACATAAGTGCTGTGAAAACATTTTGGTAGTAATAAAAACATTGCTTTTAACAATAGTTAAAATTCAATGAAGAGACATAAGTGTAAGAAATGTAGTGTTTCTCATACTAGATTATTCTTGGATCTGGCTATCTCTGTATTTCTCAGTATCTTCATCTGGATATCTATTTCTCATATTTATGAAATAACATTTCAAATATTAAAATGAAGACTTATGAAAAGTCAGTCATTCTTTTTCAAAGTTAGCTCATGGGTCACTTTGTATGAGCCACTTTCTCTCAGAGTTCCATCATAGAGTTACAAGTAATGACTGCATCTTAATAATGTACTTTTAAGTGAATGGCTCTTCAGCTTAAGAGAAGGAAAATAATATTTTTAATTCTGCCATTCAGAAGCTCTACATTTGTGCTTATGCAAGTGAATAAAAATCTAAAAATATATTTAAAATATATTTAAAAAGCTCACAGAGATACCTTGAAATCAGGAAATAACCTCAGAATTTTTTATAAAAAGATACTAAAAGGAAAATAAGCGGGGAATAAAGGCACACTAAGTAAATTCTAGCAACATCAGAGTCATCCCATAATAATCAAAATAGTAAACTCATACAAATGTTTTTGGTGATGTAAAGCACAAGAGTCCAGCAATAGAGTGTTTATTATGAGTGTAAATCTTCCTGATGAAAACTTAAGCAAATGGAAACTAAATCCTAGATTTAAAGCTCAGAAATCAGGCCCAAGGAATATTTTGCAGGGGAAAAGGGTTGAAATGTATTGAACACCAAGTTAGAATGAAATACGAGCAAACAAAGTGGATGGAAGCAAAGTGTTTGCAAGGGTAAAAGAAACACTCATTCTTATCTGTGGCTGGTTAAACACGCTGGGTAATGCACTGGTAAGTTGTCTGGAACCATATATTTAATTTCAATTTAACTTTGTTCTATTGCATAGCCTCAAACTATAGCCCTGCCCTAACAGAAGTCTTTCAATTATAGGTTCCTTTCAGTCAGCAAATAAAACTTTCAAGTGCTCATGGAGATATTGTAGTTGCTATTGAAAGAGAAAGGTGTTAAAATGAAAAGGAAAAGATGTCATGCCTTCTGCTCTAGAAGATAAGAACAATATTCATATTTAAGGCTCCACCCAAAGTAAATTATTGACATTGCTTTCAGTACCCACTTAAGGACAACTTGTTTATAAAGCTTTTCCTTTGTAACTCCTACAACTGTATATCAGGTATCCCCAGCACCAAAGTTCTAAACTTGGCTGTGGCGCTGCAGACAATACAGAAGTTTATAGAAGCAGAAGTGAAAGTGGTATGTAGAGTAAAAAGAGAAAGTGCTCTTTATCACTTCCCCAGAGGTGAGCATGTCCTTTCAGATCTCAGATAAAAAGGAAGATGGATGGAAGATAGATAGATGATGATAGATAGATAGATAGATAGATAGATAGATAGATAGATAGATAGATAGATAGATAGATAGATAGATAGATGATAGATAGATGATGATAGATAGATGATAGATAGATAGATAGATAGATAGATAGATAGATAGATAGATAGATAGATAGATGATAGATAGATGATAGTTAAGAACATAGACTCTGAATCTAGATAAAGTTTGAGTCCCAACCTCTACTCCTTACTACATGTATGATCTCAGGTTTCCTCACCTGTAACATGTATAACTGTGGGGGCGACAGTCCTCTCTCATTGGGTTATTATAAGGATTCAGCGAGTGTACATGTGAGCTGCTTAGAGCAGTGCTTGGCACAGGGTGAGCATTTTAGGAGGGTTAGCTACTCTTCTTCTGATGAATGCGCATATATACTTTTTTAAAAAAAAACACAAATGAGGCTTTACTGTATGTATTTTCTCACTGCATAATAGGCCGGGAGAATGCACTTACAGCACAGGTAGGTCTGTTTCACTCTGTCACTGCTGCATCATATCCCCCAGGGGAGTTGGGGCAGAATTCTCCTGTTAGTCATTTTGGCTGTTTGCAGGTGTTTCTGCTTCAAAGCAACTGCTAATATCCTTGAATATAAAACAAGGGTCGCAGAAGGGGCAGGCATATAATATATCTCCAATTTATAAATGATCAAAATGAAGCTCACAGGAGTTTAGTGAGTTGTACAAGGTCATCTAGCAAGTAAGTAGCAGTTCAGAGACCTAGTTTAACACAATTTCACACTGTCTTACCTCAGATTTTCCCATTTGATGTAGAACAGCTTTGCAAATACATTATGTCATATGTCCCAATAAGACTTCTCTGCTTTCTAAAATAAGCATCAGGCAGCTACATGTTTATGTGCTTCCAAAGGGGACATAAATCAAGAGATGCAAAGGAATATAATGAAAAGATGAAAGACAATAGTAAGCCTGGCGCTGTCCTAGGTATTAAGGAGAATTTTAAAATTATGACACCAATCTTAAATGCTTAAATGGTTTGGAATCAGGATACATAAAGCATGGTGATAGGAGGGGAGATAGAGAGGATGACTTGCTATTTTATGTGAAAAACTCCCACATTTGACTTTTGGTCTCTCCAGATGGCACACTCTTGATTAACTCTGACCTGGCTCCATTAAGACTGATACTTATACTCCCCTATACCCCCTCTTTAACCCTACCACCCTCTATTAAATAGTATTAAGAAAATCATAACTTCCATAAACTATAAATATATATAAAAGCCAATTAAATTGACTTTAAGGTATTGTGATCTTAGAACATATAATTCTTTTTATATATAGTGAAACTTCAGCCAAGTATAGCCCTCTCTCTCAGACAGGAGACTACTGTACAGTGACTTCAACATGTGCAGGGCTCATTGTGGAAATAGCTTTACAGTAACCCCGTGTTTCTAATTTCAGCATTATTTGGGATTCAAGAACAGAGGGGGGGAAAATTTAATATAATGTATTTGTTGTTGTTGCTAGTCTTGCTATACTGCCAACTTTGAGAAATAATTTTGTTTTCAACTAGGTCACTCAATGACCTTAGGACTGGAGCAAATGACTTCTCCGAGTTGAAATCCTCTTACATAAAACAGAGTTAATGTTTTTGTTTTGTTGGGAAATGGGCATATTCATTTTGTTGATGTTTATCTGAATGTTTGAAAAAGCATAGTAGATGCAAATTTTAAACTTAAAATTTTTTTATTTATTGGTTGATTTTAGAGAGAGAGGAAGGGGGTAGAGAGAGAAACAATAATTTGTTGTTCCACCCACTCATGTGCCCCCTGGTTAAGTCTTGTATGTTCCCAACCAGGGATTAAACTCATAACCCTGGCGCATGGAGATGATGCTCCAACTAGCTGAGCTACCCAGCCAGGGCGCAAATTGTAAAATTGTGCTGCAATAAGAGAAATACTAAAATTTAGAAACATTCAGAACATAGTGTAACTTGAAAGCAGAGGATGGAAAAAAAAGGAAGCACCATGGCCTTTTCCAGATATATTTCTTAGATAGCACTAAGTCAGTTTATTTATCAGACTGTTGTTTACCTTCTGCCTCTGTCTCTGAGTCATGGTAACATATAAGAAGCTTACAAAAATACTTATCAAAATCAGTTGGACATAATGCAACAATTTAACTCCTAATGATAGCCACCTCTGACTATGAGTGACATATAATAAATTACGTTTGAACTGGATTTTCAGCTGCAGGTTCTTGTTCTGCCACCCAGACGGCCCTATAAAGTTGCACTTGTGGCCTTAATCCCACTTGGATGTGTGCCCCGCTGCCTCGACTTTCCATCATTCTGGTGCTTTAGTCTCCTTGAATAAGTGAACAATCTTTGTTTCTGTACCTTATTAGGCCAAAGACCATAACAGCTAGTGATGGCATCGGCAAGCCCTGCGGGCAGGATTCTCCGCAGACCCAGCCAACCTCCAACAAACCCCTTTTTATACTCCTGTTTCTAGGAAGAATTATGATGGCGGTGCCCTGCTGTTGATCAGTCAAATCTGTGGTAGGCCTAGAGATAAGTCCTGTAAGTGTGGTGTACTGTAAAACAGCGGCTCCCATTCATTAGTAGCTTGTGTGTAATAAACCACCAAAGGGGGGCGGGGTGGGAGGGGAGGCAGCTGCAGTGTGCGAGAGCAAACAAGGCATCTCATTCTTGGGAGCCACAACTTTGTAATTTGCTACTGGGCAGCCTGCTCTTGCTGACATTCTTTCTGATAACATAGTAGTGGCCTATCTATATTTATAGTTTGACTGCTAACCCAAGAGATTCTATTTGGTAACTATCTATCTATCTATATAATAGCTTGTTATTAAGGAAGAGATAAAAAAAATACTATCAAATGACTGGCAAACAAAATTGCTGGGTTAAAGTGATATGTTTCTCTGCCAACTGTTAACCTTAAAATAATTTGTGCTAGCCATTGTTTCATAGTACTGGTTTTATAAGGATGGCACTTCAAAAGATACCAGCTAAAATTCACACCGTGAGAATGTTCCCTAGGAATGAATGGTGTCTCTTTTGTAGTATATTTTCTAGACATAAAAGTGTTCATCGAATAGAGAGGTATTTGGGGGGAATGCTTGTCTTTTTAAAATTAAAAGTATAAACTAAATCTCACGTTTTGGCTCTAAAAAATACTACTTTGCAACAGTACTGCAGATTATTTATCTGCCTAAACCAAAATGTGAAAAGCAATTTAATTGTGAAAAGAAGACAATATACCTGTTGCGGGGGAAAAAGGAAAAACTCTCAATAGGCCCTTTTAATCCAGGATGGGTTAGCCTAATAAAAGGAAAACACACTTGAATCTGCTCATGACTACTTAGTAGATGAAAAATGCTGCCGTTTCTGTAATAAACTCTTTCTTTTTACATCCAAAGCAGGTGCATGACATTGTGATGCCAACTCTGCTTGTCCTTCACCAGCCCCTACTGCTCTTCCAAGTGCAAATGGAATACTGTACATTCTAGGCATTTTTTCTTCGCCACCCGAACTCAGGGTCAGGAGAGTGGCCGTGGCGGAGTGGAAGGCAGGCCAGTTGTTTTGGAATTCTTGCAGGTGTTTAAAAAGCAGAGGCTGCTTTGGAGAGGCACATCTGCATTTGTCATATGCCACTGGTGCTAAAGCCTGTGGTGTTTTTGTTTGTTGGTTTGACAGATTGACATGTAATGGCCAGGACCGTTGAGCGGCTGTTCCCAACAAAGTCACCCTGATAGCTGGAGTTCTCTAGAAATCAACTGGCCCGAATTACCCATGATTTTTCTCTGCCCTTCAAAGGAAAATGTGTTGTTCTAATGTGTTTGGTTTTCTTTTGGCTTTTTGCTTGCTTTCACAAATTTTTTTTTTTTTGGTTACATTGATTTAAACTCTAAGTTAAGACGAAATAAGGACTTTGATAGGTTCATGACATCTACAGAAAGTTTTCAAAACCAACCAGTCCTTCAGATGTACTTAGAAGTGGTTAAAGAGATTTATGGTATTAATATAAATATTGGGATATCATAACATTTAACACTTGAGAACACATCTGCGTCAGTGATGAACGAGGAAACTTAATAGAGGGAAAAACTGCAACATTAAAACTTTTTCACATTTTTAAACACTAAAATAAAACTCTCATTTTAAGTTATTTTTGAAATCCTTTTTTCTTTTTCATCTCAGAATTTATATGTAAACATGTATCTTATCAACCATGTTACCACAAAGCCAAGTAAATATGTGTGAAAGCAAACCTTAGTATGGTGTCTTTTGTTGACAAAGTGAAATCAGAAATCCTTATTAACTTTCTCCATACATAGGAAGAATCTAATGGAATTAAGAGTTCAAAGCTCACGCTTCTAGTATTAACTTTATTGTCAATGTAACTTTCTGAATTTTACTGAACTGTGATAGTTCCTCGTACTGTCACTCTATTAAGAAGGCATAAAATAACAAAGGAATTAACCAGATGTTAATTAAGCAAATGCAAAATGTCATAGACATGTTCATAATAGCATTCACTTTACATTGACCTAAACATAAATAGTCCACCAAGCTAAACATCTCCTGGACATACATCTCCCCTTACCTACTAATTACCTCTGTACTGGAAAGGACAGTTCTTTTTGACAAAGCATCTCAGTTTGGGTGTCTTATTTGTCAGCATATTATCAGCTCCACGGATCTATCTGCATAACCAGGTTTCCATGGAGCCCTTCACTGGAGAAAGAGGAAAGGCAAGACAAAACTCCTTTCAGGCCTAGTAGCAGTCCTTCAGAACTGGCCAAGGGAACCCAGAAGCAGCTCACTGACATGATTTGGGTGAGAGATTATTAAAAACCAAAAACCACTTGCTAAACTATACAATGGATAAACGGCTGTTGTTTTTCCCTTATAGTGACAAGTTATGTTCTGGATATATAAATATTTTAGTAACTATCATTTATTAATTTTTTTAATATATTGATTTTTAGAGAGTGAGAGTATGGGGGAGAGAGAAACATGGATTTGTTGTTCCACTTATTTATGCATTCATTGGTTGATTCTTTTTTTTTTTTTTAATATATCTTTATTGATTTCAGAGAGAGGAAGGAAGAGGGAGAGAGAGAGAGAAACATCAATGATGAGAGAGTCATTGATCGGCTGCCTCCTGCATGCCCCTGACTGGGGATGGAGCCCGCAACCCGGGCATGTGGCCTGACCGGGAATCGAACCCTGATCGCCTGGATCCTAGGTTGATGCTCAACTGCTGAGCCACGCCCGGCTGGGCCATTGATTGATTCTTGTATGTGCCCTGACTGGGGATTAAACCCACAGCCTTGGCACATTGGGACAATGCTCTAACCAACTGAGCTACTTGGCCAGGGCCTTCATTTATTAATTTTTTAAAACTTTCTTAAGTAAGGCTTCCTTTCCTGTTTCCAGGTCTTTACTGGTTGTAGTTAATTAGCCACATTTAGAAAGTAAAAAGCAGGAAGAGCAGTTAAAGTTGAATTTTGGTTGAACAACAGTTTTTTAGTATAATATTGCATGGAATATACTTATATTAAAAAACATCTATTGTTCAACTGGGTGTCCTGTTTTATCAGGTAATTCTACTGGTGGCAAAGGTTGATTAATGACAAACTCATGATCAGAAGCTTTATGGTTTAAATGGCCTAAGTTTTTTTTAAGTTTTATTTTCGGGGGTTCGCAAATATTTCCTTAAGAATTTCTGTTATCTATTTAGAGTAATACGATTAATGATAATAACTATGACAGTTGAGCACCTGCCCAAATACACAGTAACCAGAGGAGACAGATGATGTTATCCTCATTTTGCAAATGAGAAAGCTGAGGCCCAGAAACAATGAACAATTTTTCTTGAGTTAGACAAATAACAAGTGCAAGAACTAGGATGGGAAACCAGGTCTGCAGATTCCAGAGTTGGGGCTCTTCCTCTTAGATATACTAGCTTGTGAAATAGGAAAGGTCATTAAAATCACAAGGGCTTGTAATCAGCTGATTACAACTCATTAAACAGTGTCATATCGCCAGTCATCTTTGAGTGTGTATGTGTATGCTTTCTCTTGCTAGCCTCAAAGGCCATGTCGGTGTCTCATTGCTTAGTCTCGTCCCTGAGACAAGTCATCACATTGTTATAATGTCACATTACAATAATGTCACATTATTGAAGATTATCAGAAGTTTGTCTTTTGATTGAACCAAGTGTGTTTTCATTATTATTCAAATGTAAAGCATATTGTCACAATAACCCTCACTTGGCACACAACCTCTGACTTGATTTGCCCACTCTGCATATTGTGCTTTGCACTTCCAAAGTTTTACTTGCTTTATAAACTACTCACAAACCTCCAACACCAGCATTTCCTTGCCAAAATATCAAAATAAAAGCAACTATTGCTTCAATGCCATATCCTTCCTTGCTTTAGGTGAGGACCATAAAGTATTGAATTTTGGGCTCCTCTCTCTCAGGAAAGGCTTCAGCCCCTGGTTTACCTTTGCCTGCGGTGCCCTGTCTGATGGAAATGCTATTACACAGTGACGCTCCTCCCCTAGTCCTTTTATGGTTCTTTGATATTACTTAAAAGGTGATTACATAGTTTAATTTATTTCTTTGAATGCACAGGTTTCATGGTCATTAAAGCAATCACAGACTCATCGGTTCTCCCCATGCTTAAATCAGATCAATACAAACTAGAACAGCGGCTTCTTCACTCCTCTGGTCACCAGATTTCTCTTCCTTCTCTCTTTCACTCCCTCTCCCTCTGCTTCTCTAATCCCTTCCCTTCTTTCCCATCTGCAAACACATAGAGAAGAACACAATACATTTTTTTATAGTTCTTTCTGTAATATTCCTAACATTTCTTCAGCCTTTATCCCAGACTTAGAGAAGTGTTGCCTTTATACAAACTGTCAGAGGCAGCTGTAGCGATTTTGGTGTTTGTTAGAGAAAAAAGCCTGCCGGCCCAGCCTTAAAAACCAGGTCAGCAGTGAAATGGTTAATAAGATGAGTAAAGGCTATTTTTAAGTCTGGCTCCCCTCTCTGATGCACTCTTGAAAATTCACCTTGTACTGCAGAAATCCTAAATTGCAGTGCCCTGCACCCCACTGGAACTCTTCAGTCTGCTGTAAGTAAGCCTCAGCATGGGCAAGATTGGGGGTGAACAGCTGGAGGAGGGGCTCAAGCCCTGGGCCTTTGTAATGGAGGGGCGAAACACTGAGGTCCTGCAGAGACAGAACACAGAAACCCTCAAGGCACAGAGAAACAGACCCAGACAAAAGCCCCGTTACATGGTTGCAAATCACCCCACTGCTGTTATTTTATTTACTGTGGTCTGCAGGAGGATTGTTTTCTCTTTGCAAAATTTTTAAGCTTTATGGGCTTTTCTCCTCCACAACAGCGGTCACTTATACCACAGTGCCACATAGAGACGGTCCTCACCTTCAGCTTTCTGAAGGAAAAAACACAAACTTGCTTAGTCAGGATGCAACAGACAGAATGAAATCCGATGAATCTCCAGCCTTCCAGTTCTTTTCCAGAAAAAAAAAGGCTGAAGTGCTGTGTATTTTTAAATATTGACTTTAATCTGTTTTATTGGTGTGGTTTTGTTCCATGTTTTTCTGGCTTTATTTGATTACTTTTTTTTAAAGAGGACACCTACGCGCATGCTTTGGGACCTAAATTTATTTAGATGTGGGAAGGAAAGAAAAGGCAACACAATTTTGCATTGAATCAATTAGAGATCTATAAATGAATAAACACTTTTCCCCAGGAAAGTAATTTTTTTTTTTTTTCAGCTTCAGAATTGATGGAAAAATCATCCTATCTCTATGGCGGGACATATGCCAAGAGTTTGAGGGTTTTTTTGTCCGAGGGTTAAGAGAGGAGGGAAGGCTGATGGAAACAGCTATTTCAAAATCGAAAGGGGAAAAACTGGCTGCAAGTCTCTTTTGTACAGTTTCTTCAGGTGTTTGCAAGAAGGGGCTCTCGCCTGGCGGCGGAGGGAGGGAGGGAGGCCTGTGGAAGGCAGAGCAGCTCACGGCTCCGAATAGAAATACGTGGCTGCCTCCGGTAAACTTCCCACAACTGAGGGGGAGCCGCGAGCTCTGCCCGGGGAGCTGCGGCCGAGCGGCGCGTCCCTGGAACCGGAGCAGCAGGAGCCTCTGCCACTCGGCGGCTTTCATTGTCCCCACCAGGAAGCTGCAAGGGGGACTCGCTGGAAGTGTGCTCCAGTTAAGAAAAATAAAAAAGTGAAATTTTCCTATGACAGATCCACGGAGGTATTTACAAGGTGTTTGAGCAGGTAATTAGCACCCAAACCAGGTTCCAGGAAATAGTTCTGGTCACCTCAAATGAAGAATATATAATGAGCCGAAGAGCTTGATTTTCAATGGATGATTTCCCCGGGACAATGGCCCAAACAGAAGCGGGTAAAGGGTTTACAAATGGTAACTTGAGAAGCAGTGGGCTTCCTTCCCGGGAGCTTAACGCTGTCCCCTTCTGCAGCTCTGCCCCTTCTCTGCAACCTCCCTCCTCTCCTTCCATCACTCCACAAATACAGATACACCATAAACTTTCTTGAAAAAATGGAACTTAGTCCTTTAAAAAAAATTACGTCAAAGAAACATAAGGAAGGTGCAAAAAATAGTAAACTGTCCTGTTGGCCTCTAGACCTTCTTCGTTCTGCGTTATTTCAGGCTGAACCTTCTGTGTGTTTTAGGCACCTCGCTGAGGCTCATTGTGGAGTCTCCTTGCTGGGGTCTCTTGCGCAGGAAAACAATGCTGAAAAAATTACCCATTCTTTTCAAAGTCTTCTCCAGAAGACTGGCAGCACTGACAACCGAAGGTGACCACATAAAAAATAGTTCAGCGCTTCTTACCCGACAGTGCTGCATGACTTGCCCATCTCAGGAAGGCTCGCTACCCACCGCAAGCACTGTCATTTCGAGGAAACTAATATCCGCTGCCATAGTAACTCTGGTAACAAAATGAATAAGAGTAGTTAACTTTCACCTACTGAGCCTCTTGTGCATTGAAAGATGAATTTTACTGTATCAGAATCTAAAATGTTTGCGTGATTCTTATCTTGCTCATTTAGGGTTAAGGTCCTCTCCCCCGCACCCCACCCCCAATTGTCTTGGGTACACATTTAAAGCTAAAAAAGTAACTTAGCCGTCATTTTACAGACTAGAAAATAGTTTCAGAAAGTTCAGATAATTGCCCAAGGTCACCAAAACCAAGAGCTTGGACCAAAACCAAGATTTCCTAATTTTTTATTTTGGCTGCCCCCCCCCCCCTCCCGGGCATTAGACCATCTTCTTATGTGGTTAATAATATATGAGAGCTGCTAAGAATGCCAGTTTCTACGGAGACATGCTCTCTGTCATTAAGTGCTCCAGCAAACTGTTAATTAAGATTGTTTTGAGCTGTTTACCAATTTAGGTGATGTCTGATACTTCTCGCGGATTCTGTTAGCCTCTTGGGCTGGCGGAACATTCTGCGGATTCTGTCGCCTGTGGCTTGGCCATCTGTTCTGAATCAGGGCTGCGCTGCCGTTTGGAAATCCATAATCTGACACCGTTACCAGAATTGGACATTTAAAATGCATTAAGCTCTTTGTGGGTCACCAGCCCTGCCTAAGCTCTCCCTAATTTTATAGGCTGTCCACGGAGAGCACTTAATTTGGGAGTTGAAAGGTACAGGTTAAAAGACTGGAGCGGTCCCACTCCTGTTTTCTTCCCCAGGTGGTACAGAAGCAGTTTTGTTAAAACCGTGTGAGATAGAAAATAGAACACTGGAAGGTACAGTGTGACGACTAAGCAAGAAACAGTCAAGAAGGGTTGGAAGCCGGAATGAAATCATAGGTATTTCCAGTCATCCTTACAAAGTTTCCCACTGGGGCACATCCAGGAGATGATGGACACTACTCAGTGTGCATAGGACTATGGAAGACTTGCAAGGCATATTCTGTCCTAAGATAAATGTTTATTTAAAAAAAAAAAATTTGTATGTCATGCTTTGCACTTTTCAGAGTTAATTTTTAGTACCTTAATGTCCCCAATATCTTTTATCATTTAGGCTATTATGTCCCTCAGAGACAATATATGTATATATTTAAAAATTGAGTTAATGAACAAAAAATACACAGACAGTGCCTAGGACATAGTGAGTACTCTGTAAATGTTTGTCACCATTACTCATTTGTTCATGTGCCACTTATTTAGTGCTGATTCTAGCCACTGGAGACACACTAAAGGTGAGGGTCATGGGTCCTGCCCTCAAGGAGTTTATAGTCACCTGAAGGAAACAGATAAGTAAATTGGTCATAATAGAGAGATACCTGTAAAAGTATGTAGATGATGTTGTGGGAACAGTTAGGAGGGGCAAGCAGATTTCCTGGGCCACACCCTAGATCTGCTAAATCCAACTTTAGATGGTGAGGCCTAGAAATCTGTATTTTCAGAAAGCTCCTCAGGCAGTTCCAAAGTAGTCCTGGGGTATTTGCCTAACCTAAATTAGTCTGGGGAAAAAAATTCTGAGAAATCCTTTTTAGAGTAGTTGATACGAGAGTTGGAACCGGGAAGAGTGAAGGGTATCCTAAGTTAAGGGAAAATTGCTCAAAGGAAGGTGCGAAAGAGCCTATCCTGTTTGGAGAGGTGCTGGTCGATGTGGCTGGTTGAAAGGAAGGCCTTGTGGAAAAGGGTTGTTTGATAGGTAGCATGACCGTATGTGTCATTACTCAAACCAGACCACTTTTGAGAGTGAAAGGTAGTATTAGAAATAGCTATGCAGGGGAACAGGCATCCTCCACAGGAGATGATGCTGAGGGCATGCAGAGCTCTGAAGATGCTGAGGTCCTTCAGAGTGCAGCTGTTATTTAACCTCTTTGAGTCTGTTTCCTCACCTGCAAAATGGTAACAATATTGCCAATCTCACAGGACTTGTATAAGGCTTAAATAAATGACATTTGTGAAGCTCCCTGTCAGTAGATTATACATGTTCAATAAATGTTGACTTCTTTCTCTCGAAAAAATGCTGTTGGAGTAACAGAGTTAGGAAAATAAGGTTAAAAAAAGCGGAAGTACCAGGATTCCCTCTCCGTCCTCCTTCAAGGATACCCCTCTGGCAGATGAGAGCTCCTTCCCAACTGTAAGACTCAGATAAGAGTGGAAGAGATAGGTAAAGGCCAGATCATGTCAAGTCTTGAAGGTCAGGTTATAGAGTTGGGAGTGGCCTGATCAGAAAGGGATTTGAGGTTCTTCTTTCTGTTCCTCCAACTCACCAAACTTGTTCCTACCTCAGGGCCTTTGCACTTCCTGTTTCCTCTGCTTGAAACATTTGAACCTCAGATGGTCACTTGGCTCAATCCCTCACTGCATTCAATGACATTCCTTCAAGAAGGAGATCTTTATCTGAATTAATTAAAATACTCTCTCCCAAACTACTAGTCACTTTTCAATCTCCTAACCCCTTATCTTTTATTTTATTTTTTAAATATATCTTTATTGATTTCAGAGAAAGGAAGGGATAGGGAAAGGGAGAGAGAGAAAGAAACATCAATGATGAGAGAGTCATTGATCAGCTGCTTCCTGCACATTCCCTACTGGGAATCAAGCCTGCAACCTGGGCATGTGCTCTGACCAGGAACCGAATCTTGATCTCCTGGATCCTAGGTCGATGCTCAACCGCTGAGCCACATCTGGTGGGGCTTACTCCTTTATCTTGACTGGATTTTTTTGGTCAACACTTACAAATTTCTAATATTATATTACATATTTATTTAATTACTGTCAATCTCTGCTAGAATGTAAGCTCCATAAAAATAGGGACATTACCTGCCTTGTTCAGTGTTTTCCCAGTACCTAGAAGAGTATGTGGTAAATATTATGGCTGTATTCTATTGAAAGGTGATTCTGGCTCGTTCACTACAAAATGCCTTTCAATGCCTTGGAACCATAGGTCATATTAAACAGGGTAGGCCAATAGCACATTCTACCTAAAAGTCAGTTCCTGACAGCAGCTCCAAGACACAATTTGTAAAATAATACTTCTTTTTTTTTAATGAGGAAATATCAAAGACTAGATATAAACCTTGTATATAATGTAGTAAAGACCAAAACCAAAATGCCCACAATAAATATAAAAGCCAGGATTCTAATTCTAATGCTACAACTAATTGGCCCTGTGATCTTGGTGTGCCCCTCTGTCTGAGTTTCCTGATATGCAAAACGAGTGTTATAATGTAGATCTAGCTCAGGTACATGTATAAGTGCTTTTTAAGTTGGCATGGCTCAGTGCTTGAGTATTGATCTATGATCCAGGAGGTCCAGGTTTCTTTTCTGGTCAGGGCACATGCTCGGGTTGTGGGCTCGATTCCCAGTGGGGGCGTGCAGGAGGCAGCCGATCAATGACTCTCTCATCATAGATGTTTCTCTCTCTCCCTACCTCTCTCTGAAATCAATAAAAACATATAAAAAATTTTAAAAAACAGGAAATTGATATACATATAACAAAAATGATTAAATTCCTAGAACTTTCTTATAAATGTGTTTGACCAGTAACAAAATGCAATGTGAAGAATGGGTTCAATTTCTGAGGTTTGGAATATTAGAAGACACACAACTATTAGAGTGATAAATAACTATGAACTTTTTTCTCTGTTAGTTAAATAAGGTATTTTCACCCTTCAGTTTTTTTCATTCTTAAACTTTAAAGACTGTATATAGAGAAGATAAGGAGCTGTTTAGGCTACTACCAAGGGAAATGAACCATGGAGTGCCTTCTTTTTAGGATCTAGAAAAAGAATAATTATTTCAAAAAACTAAAAAGGAGACAGAGGAGGAAAGGAAGAAAGAATGGAGGGCAGGTATAAGAAAGAAAAATTTCAATTCATGTTTGGTTATGTGGCCTTCTGTGGAGTCGCTTAGTTTTAATAACCTGTTTTGACCCGTTATGGTCTAGCGATGCTGTAGGGAGGAAGTATGCATGGCATAGAAAAACCCAAATCCTTAACACCCTTAAACTCCTAAGGAGCTGTCTATTTGGGACAGCCCAGCAAAGAAGACTTTAGTATGCACTTGGACTCCTAGACTGAACTTCCAATGGCTATCACCATTGTTCCTGCAGTCCAGGGAGGGAGGCCAAGCTGAGAGCAGGAAGGGTGGAGTTTCGGGAAGGCTGTAGAAGGTAGAACTGGTGTGGAAAGATCAGTTAACCTAGGGGGTGGCTGTAACCTTTCCAAACAGAGTGAGTATGGTATAACCTTCTTAACTTTTTGATTCACAGTTTAGTTTTAAACTTTTGTATGGATTACTTGCCCAGAAAAGCAAAAGTGCTGTTGAAAGAGAGGAAAGGAGATTCAAAGTTATCTAAAATGTCCCTGTCAACAGTAATCTTTTAGAAGTGAACAGGGAAGGTTCTACCTAGAAGAGTTTAAATGGAAAGGAAGGAATCTCACTCTAATACTACTATTCAGAAGCGTGAGCAAGAAATTAACTACTGCAACATTTTCCTTTTAAAAAAGTTCTCTTCTTTTAAGAAGATTCCAAATATCTCTTGTGTTTTCGGATAAGGATTCATGGTTTCTCCCCATGGAACCTAACGGTGGAGGGGGCAGCTGGTGATGCTGAACGAGAGCATGGGCTCAGAAATCCCATTACCTGGTTCAGTTCCAGCCTCTTCACTTCCTACCTCTGTGACCATGGGGAGGTCACTGGTTTTCCTTGAGCCTCAGTATCTCCATCTAGGACCTGTGACTATGAATAGGGTAGTAGTAGTTAGAATTTAATGAGATTAGTAGTAGTAGTAGTAGTAGTAGTAGTAGTAGTAGTAGTAGGTATTAGTAGTAGTAATTAGAATTGAATGAGATTTCAATGGGAACAAAGATGAAAAGTCACTGAGATGTCACACTGAGTGAGTTAGTTAGTAAGTGTTCATTCCTTTTCCCTTTCCCCCTTATTTGGCAAAACACCCATATGTTCTTACAAGTCAATAAATAGAAAAGTATTTTGACCTGGGATTTGCATAGCTAAATTTGTGTAGCCTCCCAAATTTTGGCATCAAAGGACCAAAAATTAGGAGTTTTAGAATAATAATTCATAAGCTGTAACCCCCTCAGCATTCGGGAGTATTTCCTTCATATTTTTATAAAAGCTATTCCTTCAATATTTATTATGAGCCAAGAACTGGTTTTAAGTGATTTACACTTATTCTTTCACTTAATTCTCACACACCCTAAAATAAAAGCCTCTATTCCCATTTCAGTGGCTAGAAAACTAAGGCTCAAGCTCTTAAGCGCTGTACCGCCTCCTCGGAACCCCAGGCTTGGTAGACACTCAGCCACGAGTCGGTGGTGGAAAGAATAAATGGGCCTGTTACACTTGCAGAACACTTTCCCCATGCCGGATCCTGGTTAATTCTTTCTCTCAGGCAATCAAATCATCCTTTCTTTCTTCTCTTCCGGATTGGGAGGGACGTTATTGCTTTCAGATACAACTAAGGGCCTTAAAATGTTAATGGTTTCGAGCAGAGGAAGAAGTGTTTTCCTGGCTGTGGTCCTGGCTGGTAAAGCCTTGCAAAGGGAGGAGGGGGACATTGACAGGAGCATGCCCAGCTCTAAACAGCCCTAACCTGCCACTTACTGTGCGCTCTCTGTCCCTCGCTAGGAGTGGAAAGCCAAATGACAAGACAAAAGATGAAAGTCAGTTTTGATGTCAAAGTCCGCTTTGGTGCCCTTTGGTGTCCTTGTAATCTTGCCATAGATCATTTCTATTAATTTAATATAATTACTTTAATAGCGGTGCTTATTATAAATAGACTAATCATCCTGAATGCAAACTGTAGAAATTAAATTAAGTGTTTAGCTCAAAGGATTTCTTTTTAAATTTCTTCTCTTCTTCCTCTCCTTCCTCCTCTCCTTCTGTGTCTCTTCCTGAACGCAGGCAGCCAGAGATTCAGGCCCCCAGATTTCTCTCTGCAGAGTGTACTTTACCTTTTGGATGGGACTTTAAAGACTTTAAACAGCTTGAGACTTATAGTTTGCCACAGGAGCATGTAGCAAATTCCTGTTTCTACTTTTTGAACCCGGAGCTGGAGTATAAGAGCCCCGCGCAGGAAGTCGCAGGTGGTGGGAAAGGGGAAACAAGGTCATTTTCAACCATGTACATTGAGGTTGTACCTTTAAAGTCAATTCTAAATTTAATTGAAAGCCGAGGGCAGAGAAGCCAAGATCGGAGCAATGTGGTGATTTATTCTGAAGCCTGTAAGAAGTCATGCGGCTGAATGTGGGATGAGCTGGGGCTTTAATAAAAATGGCACTGGGGAAGCCAGCGGGAAGAGGCACAAGAATGGAACTGGGTTAGATGAAGGATCTCCAGGCCTGAAAGGGAGCGGGGGTCTGAGAGAGCAGTGTTTGCCCAAACTCTGCTGTTTTTTTACCATGATGGATGCACATAAGTAATCCGCATCAAAAGGAAAAACCAGGATCAGACAGAAGCCACCAAGACTCTTTAGACAGTGAATTTTTGCATGAAATCATTAAGGTATCCAAATTGCAAAAAGGCGACAGAATGAATGGCAATGAGAACTCATCTAATATTATTTCTAGCTGAAATTTAGCTGAAGAAAAATGACATGTTCCTTTATTAAAGCACTACAGGACTTGACAGCAAAGCTCCCACACGTTTCTATGGGTGTTATTGTCTACTAAATTATATTGGACCATTGCTACAGAAAATCCATAACGTTCTCAGAATCAAATCTTCTGTGTTGACAAATGGTTTAGGAACAATCTTTCCAAGCTAAAAAAAAAAAAAATTTTTTTAAGGCAACAGAAGCTTGTTAGCAGATGTTATATTAGAAAGAGAACTGAACTGGGCTGGAAATTGCACTTCCTGGGTTCTAGGGTCTTTGACCTGAGAGGAGCTGATTGTCCCTCCAGTGGTAGGGACTACATGATGTGTTCCTGTGACTCTAATCTGTATAGGCTCTTCTCTTTAGATCAACTTCTCATCATATTCGTCATCACTCTTATTACTGATTTTAATCTTATTACAAACATATTACACATTCATTGCAGAAAACTCAGACAATGCAAAAAAGAATCAAGAAGAAAATACACGTTACTTGTAGTCTCACCATCCAGAGAAAACCACTGCTAACATTTTGGTTAATATCACTCTGATTAAGAGAACATTCAAAGGACTAAGAAGGTTCTACACCAAATAACGAGGCACTGCTTCCTGTTGAGGAATAATTGTCACATTCAGAATTTAAAAATCTTTAGATGAATGATCACTAGCTTTGAGAAAGTCTTTCCCTCATTGTACCTCTTCTTCCTAGTTGCCTGGTTTATGATGTCAAGATCTCTTCTGTCACAGAGAAGGAACTGCACACAAGGCTCTGCTTGATTCTGTGACTCACGTGCTTGACCAACTTTTAATCACCACCAAGTTTTGAATTCTTTCCTAGAGGAGTTTAAGTGTGTGTGTGTGCTTTTTCTGTAATATTTGGATAAAGACTACATAGCAGTAACAGCAACCTAAAAATAATTGATATGTTGGGGTACTGGTATTATAAATGGACTTTCTTCTAAATATGTCCTTTATTTTTGCTACAATATTTGTGCAACGAATGCAAAGAGCAAAGAAAAAGGCGATAGTGGAGAGGGATGGGTGAGGAAGAGAGAGTGGGCATGAGGCAACTCCTTAGAAAAAAGTTCTATATATGGTAGACTTTCAGACTCTTAGGGTAAAATAGCTCACAGTAAAAATGCTTTTTGCATTTAAGTTTGCTAGATTAGAAAGTAAAGACCTGGGTCCCAATCCCATTGTTATTTGGGGCTTAGTTTCCCTGAGTTTCCATCTTCTCGTCCATATATGGGATCATAACAGTTCTCTTACCTAATTTATTTTGCAAAGATGTAAAAGGAAAGCTCAAGTGAGGTATTATGTGAAGAAAATCATATCTTAAGATTGTAAGATATTGTGTTTTATAATTATATTTGACAATTAGAATTACTCTGATCAGCCATAGAATTTCCAATGGTCCTAGGAAAATTTCCTTCCTGATACTGTTGGTTCTGTTACAGCTGGTGGTGTTTAATTTCTTTCTTTCAGGAAATCAGGGTAAAGCCATGTGAATTTAGGCAGAAATTTGAGTCAGATATTGTGCATGTTTGGGAGGCTTTGGACAAGTAACTTAGGTTCTTGGAGCCTCTGTTTCCTGTTCTATAAATTGGGAGAGTAAAACCCACCTTGCAGGGCTCCTAAAAAATGAGGAATGATGTGTGTAAAGCACCAAGCCCTGAGTTACCCACACATACGTACCTAATCTATGGAGGCTATTGGTAAAAGAACGATTTAAAAAATATTCTCCCTCAGTTCCCCACTCCTACAGTTCACATATAAAAATACAAGGACCTGTTGCTTAGAAGCTCCTGATATGCTGTCCTTCCAGTCCTTGAGAAAATTTTTTAACTCAGTACACTAGGAGCAAGGGCTTCTGCTTGCTGATGATTCTGTTCTTAAGAGTCACTTAACAAACACAGTCAAGACAAAGTGTAGTTTTACTAGCAAATTGTATAGTTTTGCTATAAACTGTCAGCTTGGAGTTAAGACTAAAGAGAAACAAGGCCATGTACCAACCCATACCAGGAGAAACATATTCATGATCAAGAGACTTCTGTCAGCATATTATGTTTCTAGTTGTTAATTCAAAAACATGTCTTGAGCACTGATTATGCATTATCCAGAACTAGGCCAGCTCTGGGGATGCGAAGCTGAGAGGCGGTGCTCACTGTGGTAACTTTCAGGTTGGGAGTTAGAGGGACATGGGTTTGAATCCCCCGTTTAGCAGCTTAAGTGACCACTGCTCCACTTACTGGCTGAGTGACACTGTGCAAGCTGATAACTCTCCCTGAAAATCAGTACTTGCACTGGCACATTGGATAAAAACAAAGTGTCTGTTTCGTGGACAAAAGAATGAACTGGGAAAATGAATGAAAGGGCCTGGGTCTGGCCCATAATAGATACTCAGAAAATGATGGTTGTTATTGGTAATGATGAGATGAAGTCTTGTCTTTGAGGAGCGTGCAGCATAGCAGCAGGGAAATGTATCAAGTCCTAAATAAAAGCGTGTGCTCCCAGCGCTCCCGCATTATGAGGGCAGAAGCCGTGAAGCCTGCGTGAGAGGGTGAGATTAGGGGAGGCTTCAAAGAGGAACATTTGAGCCTCACCTTGCTAGACGGGTACAATTTCTCCAAGAGGACAGGGAGAGAGGGAGGTCCAGGTGGAGGGGGAAGCACAAGGCAGATGGAAGGGTGCAGGGTATGAGTCTCGGGAAGCGACATTGTCCTGTGTCTGCATGCAGCACTGTCATCTGGTTCCGAGTGGTGGGAGATGGAGTGGAAAGGCAGTCCTGCTCCACGCGGGAAGTGGCTTTGTACACCCAAAGCCACTGGTCTTGGTTTCTTGAGCAAGAGACAGAAAATGAAGTTGTGCTGAACATGCTCCATTTGCCCCTCCAGGGTCACCCTTCACTCACCTCCTTCGGCTCACGACCGACCGACCTAGGGGCCACATCAATGAGCTCCCTCATCCCCCAGCTTCCAGAAGGGTTTGGCCAGTGGGACACAGGGAAGAAATGAAAAGGAAGAAAACTGAGAATGGGGTATTTATTTCCTTGACAAAAGATCACAGCACCTGTCAGGTGGTCTTCACACACAACTCTCTCCCCCTGGGATCACTAATCACTCCCTCTCCCACGACCTCCCACTGACACTGGCACCACGGTATGAAACTATCTCTTATTGTTTACAAATAGTCTTTTTATTACCTCGCCCCAAATTACCCAATTTGAGGTACTAAATATTCCCTGCCAGGCCCCTGACCAATGCATAACTTAAATAAGTAATAAAAGCAATGTGCTTATGCGTAAGGCTAAGGCAGAGAGACCATGGCACTCATGCCAAAACACATGACGTTCCAGGGCATGTAATTTATATAAAGAACAATGGTTTGCTCGTTCCCTTGCGGCTGCTAGTCTGAAGCCACATGGAGACACGGCCTGGCTCTTGGAGGGTGTCCTCAGCTTGTGTCTGAGTGAGCCACTCATGACATGACTGAAGGGGGACATGGTAAAATGCTGTTTCCCATCTCACTGGGTGGACCCCCTTCAAGAGGATGGCCTTGAAATAAGCTGTCTCGTGTTGAGATTGTGCCTATTAGGATAGCTACAGAGGATAGACAAAAGGTGGAAGTGGCTGTGGGTGACAGTTGCAGCAGACTTAGGAAGAAAAGCTCCCTTTTTTAGGCCTGCTTTTCTTTACAAGGAGCCAACGGAGTTTCTGTTCTCCACCCCCGCCCTTCCCCTTCCCCCAGGAATGGAGGAACCATCTACTCTCTCTCTTTCCACTCCTGTCCATCCTGTGCTCCGGGAAGGAGGGGATGCAGCCATTTACTTTTTATGGCTTTCCCCAGGGGTGTTGAGTTTTGAACCTCAGCTTTAATTATATAATGAAAACATGTGTTTCCTATTGCAAGAATTTTAGACAGCAGTGAAGAGGAGGGAGAGATGGTGAGAGAATTGAGGGTAGAGAAAACTAAGTGACTTCCACTGAGCGGTAATTACAGTGGCGAGCAGAAGACCATCCTCAGGCCTCGGAGGCAGAGCTGGAAGCGTTTCACCCAATAATCATTTAGTATTGAGAGCTGTGCACGCAGCTCACTGCGGGCTTTGGAGTCGCGGGGGATGGTGCGGGAAGCAGGGTGAGACCAGCACAGACACATGTGCGCAGATGAAGGAACCGGAGTGGGGATTCAGAAAACAAAGAGATGAGATTGGGTTGTGGGAACTGGACCATAGAGACAGTGTTTGAATCGGGTCTTGGAAGGCGGTAGTCATGCAAGTAGCAGGAGATTTCTGGGCCTGTCTCCCCCATCCCGCCACCCCCCTGCCCAGCCCCTCCAAAGCAACACACCCGCTTCGCTGTGTGTAGAGAACACTTTCAAATTTTGATGAATAAGTGTTACTTAGATAAAACTTACCCAGGATACGCTTCAGGGTGTATGTGGCCTAGGACAAATTATATTTTGCACATGCTGTCTTCGTCATCTGAACCACACCAGCAGTAAATAAATATTTGCTTCTAATTACAGAATTAATACAAATGCTTTTTGATCATAAAATAATTCAAGTATCACCACCCCCAAGTTGATATTTACTTCTAGGAAATCATTGTCCTGTGTGGGGGTCTGTGGTCACAGGATGAAGTCTTACTGAGCGTTCATTCTACAGTCCGCATTTGTCACTCTGTATGGCTCGGAACTCATTCTGAGTTGCTTCCCAGACATCTACCCTCATTCTTTCTAACCCTGCCTCACATTTGTTCATTTCTAGAGAGAGTTTTGGAAACACTTTTTTTGTAACTCTTTCAGAAACTTTCCTGATGATTAAAATCTCCTAGAAGTATTCAGGGCCATGACCAAGACAGTCTGTTTCCATAGGACAGGGAAGGGGGTTGAAGAAATTATTTTCAGCCAACAACCCTGGTGATTTTATTATTCAGTAAGTTTGGAAACACTCTCATGACTTATTTAACCATTTCTTATCAAAGGACATTTAGGTAGTTTGAATTTTTGACATTACAAACAATGCCGCAGCGCACACCCTGTACATTCTTCCAAGTCACATGTGTTTTTCTGACACTGGTACTGAGGAAATGGAATTGATGGGTTGTGTGGTGTGTACATTTCATTAGACACTGATAAATTGCCTTTTAATGTGACTGTAGCAATGTGTGGCTCAATCACTGTCTCAATATTCTTCTTCTTGTATCAAAAAGATGAATTACATCTAATCTTTCATCATGTCCTAACATCAAGCTTTACCAGAACTCATCAGCATATCCTGTCTCTTCCAATCTGTTCTTTACTATTCTCGTAAAGAGAACGAAAGCTCACCCGGATGCTCAGGCTCTGAGGGGTCTTAGATTCCTCTTCTTCTCAGTCCCTGGCACTGATTGGTCACAAAGCTCTAGCAATTGTACCACTTTAATATCTGTAGACTCCTGTATGTCTACCATTACTACCTAATTCAATTGTCTTGTTGTGGTTTTTTTCATCTTAGACAATGTAATAAACTCCTTATGGGCCTCCCTGCTCTTCCTCCCACTCCTCCCTCTCCCCCTAAATTCATACATATTAATTATGTTAGCTCACTGATTACAACTCTTCAGTGCCACCCAAATCAACTTTAGACTTAAGAATTTGCAAACAATATGAAATCAGCCACTTTTTGACCAACTTTTATCAAAGTCCTGCTTGAAAGACATTTTATCTATGAAAAATTGTTTGAAGGACAAGCAGCCTATCCACTCTTCTGGCTATTCTAGATTTTATTCATTGAAAAACCGTAAGCAATATTTGGTGAATACTATTGTCGAATTGCACTTTATAAGTTATTGTTTGCTTTGCTTATCTTTCTTTTAAGAACCACTACAAAAAACAAGCTCTCTATATCCCCCAAATCTAGTACAATGCTTTATTTACATAAATATTGTTCTATCTATCTATCTATCTGTCTATCTATCTATCTATCTATCTATCTATCTATCTATCTATCTATCTATCTATCTATCTATCATCTATCTATCTATATCATCTATCTATCATCTATCTATCTATCTATCTATCTATCTATCTATCTATCTATCATCTATCTATCTATCTATCTATCTATCTATCTATCTATCTATCTATCTATCTATCTATCTATCTATCATCTATCTATCATCTATCTACCTACACGCATGCGCACACAGACCAAATTGAAACCAATAAGAAAAATCCAAACTTAATCATCTACCCCAGATATATTTTCTGGTTATTTTTACCTACTATACATTATGTAACCCCAGACCTACTTACTCTTCCCTGCGTGAGCCAAACTTTGTTACGCCCTGTGCTGTGTTCTCTGCCAGGCTCCTTCCCCCACCCAGCAGAGGAACTCGAACCCAGTCCGAAGACCAACTCAGTTGCTCCAGGTAAGCTGAGTCGCCCCTTCCTCTGTGCCCCCCTAGCCCATTATATACTAAACTTAGCACTTCGCACACTGCTTTGCAGTTATTTGTTTTCATGAGTCTAACCCCTCCTCTAGATTGTGTGTTTCTCTGAGGCAAGGTATATGTCTTCATCTTCTTATCCCTCACACTGCCTAATAGAAACATGGAACCTCACATAGTAGATGCTTGGTAAGTGTTTATTGAATCACTGAAAACATAGCCCTAGGTCTTTTGGGGAGGATCAGAGGCAACTTCTTTTCACCTTCCTCCCATTCATTGCAGCAACCTGGAGCACCTAAAATGGCCATGGTTGCTCAAACTGTTATAACTCCTATGCACAGCTGTGACTGCAAATATTTCACCCCCTGGCCTTAGGCACAGACCACATGTGGCTGGAGGTGTGTGGCCAGAGGACACAGCCCGTCGTGTCTGAGAGTATCCTGCCTAACAGCCTGGGCTGTGGGGTAAGAGTGGAGGTTGGATTGGGGAAGTTTGAATATACTCACCTATTTTTCTTTTGACAGCACCACCTCGTCCTGAGGAAGGCTCAAAAACCTTGGATATCAAGTCATTCTGCAAAAGGACAGTTTGCTGAGTTTGTTTTTAATATATTAGAAACATATGTATTAAATTCCATTAAAATACAGAGTTTTTTGGGGGGTTTTTTAGCATCAAAAAAGTCAGCAAATATTTTTCATTACAAGAAGTTGTGTCCTATGATGAATCACATAACATCTTTGGTTTTTGCCCTGTGTGTGAGGTAAATGTTGTAATGTGTATTTTGAAAACGAAAGTAAATTTAAAAGAAAACAGAAAACCAAGGACACAACCAGTACGATAAGATGAGGAACCACTGGGTGTATAAAAGAAGGGAATCTTCATGAGAGCTTAACAGATGCTCCCTGGGTATGGGGAAAACATAGTGAAACCAGCAGTTTTGACTGGACCCTGTAAAGGAGATGGCAGAGATGGGGAGACGGAGGATGGTGTCTGCTGACTGGGAAGGTCTTACCCTTGACTTTGGCTTAAGGCTTCCCAGGAGGCCTTAATCAACCACGAAATCTCCATTCAGAGATTTTCTAGTTTTCCATGATGATTTTAATTTAGGATTTTTCTCTATTTTTGAGCCTGAGTTTCTGTTTATGATTGAGTTGGTGCTAAATTTTGTGACTTTAATTACCCAGCTAACAAGAAAAGATCATGAGTAGATGCTGCCTAAGAGACGTGCTAAGGCTGAGGGGTCCCACACCCAGCAGTGGAAGGAAGATTCATAGAAGAGCAGTGAGAAATTGAGTCATCAACTAGCACCCAGTGGCCTGGGCATAGGGACGGACCCATGAGAACCTGCTACAGCATGTGCTCTTGAAGAGCGGGGATTCAGTTTCAGCAAAATGTCACCAAATGTCTTATTAAATCAGTGTTTATTTGAATTCACCTATTTTTTAAATTTGGTTTTTATTTAAATTTATTTTTAGTTCCGGCCAGGTAACTTGGTAGATTGGAGCAATGTCCTCATGTACAAAGGTTTCAGGTTTGATCCTTGGTCAAGGCACACACAGGAGCTAACCGAAGAATGCATAAATGGTTGGAACAGAAAACTGATGTTTCTGTCTCTCTCTCCTCCTTCCTCTCTCTAAAAATAAATAAACAAATAAATTTGTTTTTACTTTTTTGTTGCTTAAGTTCTTTGTATATAAAGAGTTAATGCATGTATAAATACTAATTTAATATTTTAAAATATTATAATAAATATAGTCTAAGTCAACACTGGGTCCCTAAGAGTTTGTTGTTTCATTTTGTTCCTTTTTTGAAAGGGGCTTATACCTTGTTGATGATTGAGAAACACTGATCTAAAGTCTCTCCTCAGACAACTGGGCATTGGTGTAATTAGAACTCCGCTCTAAGGGCAGAAAACTGGCTGCTAGTCTCTATAATGGCCAAGTGAGAGGGTGTGAGCCGGGCCGACTGACATGGGAACTCACATTAACTGTCCAATAAGGGCAAAGGGCCTTACACATTAAACCTCATTTAATCCTCACGACCACCATTGTTCTGATTTTACAGATGGAGACCAACAGGCCCAGAGAGGTTAAGGAAGTTAATTTTAGCATAGTCAGACCTAAGGAAGTGATAAAGTGGGATTCCGACCCAAATATGCAGAGCTCTAAAAGCCAGTTCCACCTTCCTTTTCAAACTTTTAGTTTTTGTTTCTATTCTTGTATCAAAGCTCTACATGCCCATGGTTTAAAGAGCACCCTGGTTCCCACGGGTTTATAGTTCTCTGCCCCCCTGTGCCCCTCTCCCGGAGGCAGACCCTTGCGTGGATCAGGGGCTGCTTTTTATGCTCACCTCCGTGTTTCTACATAACACGCCCGAGTTGATAACCTCTTGGTTTTTCAGCTGCAGGTATTCACAGGACGTTTTCCCTGTGGAAGTGGAGGCTCAGCTCTTTCCCGCCGCCCCACTCCACTCTGCTAAGCACAGCGCCCACCCCTTCCCCCGGCCTAGGGTTTACATCACAATGACTTCTCGGCTGAGCCATTTGTTAATCACGCTACTGCACTTCTGAGAGGCCGTAATTTGAATTTGTTAAATTCTTGTATATACCCATGGTAAGCATTTAATAAACATTTGTTTGCCGAGTCAGAATCCAGTTTGGGATTCACACACATTCGTAAAATGCGAAAACTAAGGCCCCATCCCTGCCCTCAGGGGGCAGGCAGTTCTTGGGGGAGACACACAACCCCCTGCAGGAAGGTAATAAGCTTTGGAGACGTGCTTTGGATTTCTCACAATTGAATTACTTGCTGACCTTTAGAAACTGAAGTTTCACATAAAAATGAAAATTTCTGAGCTCTCTTGAAAAACTGGAAGATCTGGAGCCTCTGGGCCCACCTCCTCGTGCCTGCCCAGGGTTGCTGGGCCTGGGGAAGGGCTGCTCCCCCCGAATGGGCAGCTCGCTGGAGTAGTTGGCAGAGTTTGCCACCCCTCTCAAGCGGGGGGCCTGAGGAGCAAGGAAACAACAGGGTGTTCGCACTGACCGCTGTTTGCAGTTGCTCAGATGTAAAGTTTCTGACATGGAGCTTCTGAAGAGGGGCCAAGTAAACTGATTAAAAACCTTAGTGGGTTTCTAGATGGCCACTTGACTATATTAAATGACAAGAGAATAATTATGAGGAAGGGAGACAGTAAGAACTAGTTCTTTCTTTTTGATCGATTTTCACCCCACATGAAGGGGAGTTTATTTGACTTAATTTATCTATGTTCTAAATGTGGAATTCGTGTACTTTAAAACAATGACCCTTAAGCTTTGCTGCTTTGAAAAATACTGAGGCCCAGGCCGCATCCCAGGCCAGTCATATGGAACCCAGGCATCCGAGTGTTTTACAAACCCCAGGTGACTCTACTGAGTGGATAATTTGAGAACTGGAGGTCCAGTGGCTGCCTTTTCCTCTCACTTCGTCTTGGGGAAGCGCTGGCTCATCTCCAGTGACTTGCAAGTTGATGGCAATGAGGTCCTTCAAATGTCAACTTCCAGAGGGCGGGGAAGAAGCCTGAAGTCCATACGTGTTTGTCTGTCTGATTCGGAGGAAAGCCCAGTTCTGAACCCCGCGGAGAAACGATGGCTCTGCATGCTGAAGAGACTTGCTGCTTTCTGGTGCCTGGGCATTTTTACCGGAGGAGTCTGACAATTTAAATAATTGGTATGCTGCAACTATTCTGACCGACAGAGTGGGCTTTAATGCCCGGGAGTTGTGAAAACATGTAACAAACAGGCTTAGGGGAATTAATTTGAGAGAGAGAGGGAGAGGGAGGGAGGGAGAAATAGAGAAGGGAAGGCAGGGAAGCTGAAAAGAAGGAAGGAAAGGGGGAGGGAGGGAGGAAAGGAGGGAAGGAAGGGGGAGGGGAGGGAGGGAGAGAGGGAGGGAGGGAAGGAGGGAAGGAAGGAAGGAAGACAGAAAGAGCAAGCAAATAAGCTGACTGGTTAGGATTTTGATTCGGCTTCTTCCTCGAGGATAGCACCTTAGTGAATACGGCCAGTGCCAGGCGTCTGGGTTCTTTTGGATAACCGACTTGAATAAAACTCAGTATGCAAAATAACTTCTCTCAGCATAAACTAAACAGCGTTTCATAAGATTATGTCTGTGAAAAAGAATTGCTGAAAAAGATCTCCAACTATCTAAATTCACTCTATACGTTTGACGAAAGCACTGAATTCTCTGGCCCCTGAGAGGAAATATCAGTGAAAATCATAGCCTCTGCCTGTGTGTAGCAATTCATTGTAACGATACTTTTTGGCCAACACACAAATGGATCATTGACTAAAAATGATGAAGAGTGAAAACTTCCTGAACTTTTTTCCCCCTCTCAGTCATTTCATGTCTTGGAGCCACAAAGTATATTTTTGTGAGATTTAAAACTGAAAATGTATGAGGTACAGATTCAGCAGCTCTAATTTCCTTGCTAAGACAATGTTTGGATGTAATGCATTTCTGGGGCAGATCACACACTTGTTTGATATTGGAAGGAAATGAGTCAAGATAATGTCTTACCTCAGGGAAACTTTTGGAGCGAATGAGAATGTTGAGTTGTCTTCAGCTTTAAAAACGATTTTGTTTTAACATATGTTAGCTGGAGCAAAAAATAATACAGTAGGAGCTATGCGTCTATCAGAGTGACTGACAGATTGAAATTCTCTAGAAAAATGGATTATTTTCCCTCAAAGAGAGTAAAGTTTTGGTTTTCAAAGTCAATCAGAAAACTAACAATTTGGACAGGAGAGGAATCAGCCTCTTTTTGAGAGCGTGTATTTCTAGTGATTTTTATGGAGACTATGATAAGAATCGAGAAACAAAAGCTTGATATGGACATGTTTTTAGCTCACAGAGTGAAAGGAAATAATGGCATGAGACAAATTTTTTTATACTGACGGAGTTCTCATTTCTCTTAAATTGTCTGAAATAAAATTGATAAGTCGTAAAAACACCTGTACCAGTTCATTTCTTTAATACTTGTTTATTTTTTGTGTGGTTAAAGCTTTATCATAGATATGTTCATATGTATTTGTTATGTCTTTGAAATGATTCAAGTTTCTATAGTAATCTTCTAAGTACTCAGTATTTGACATGTGTATTAAAAATTAAATTTAGTGATAAAATTTTCTGGTATTCAGAAATCAACACACAAATTAAAATGTGATAGTTTATCTTAGCAATGCTGTGTTTAAGATTATGAGGCAAACATGCTTAAGAAACTTTAAGCACTTATATGTGCCATGATTTGATTAGAAAGGAAAAAATCCCTCCCATAACTGCCTGCTGCATAGTCTTTTTTTTTTTCTTCCTGTTACAAGCTTTATTGTTTCCATTTGGTCCAATGCATGGAAAGGGCTCCAGAGTGGTTAAAAGAATGGCTAGTGGTTTTGGGGAGAGGCTCAGGCAAAAGCCAGATACCAAGGGGATGCAGAGGGACCCCTCAAAGGCCTCTGGGTCCTAAAGGCTCCTAGTCCTGCTTGAGAGTGAGCCTTTCGAAGAGAAGCTCACCCGCCCAGCCTGGGAGGGGAGGCAGGTGCCGCCCATCCTGCTGCTGAGCTTCACCCCCTCATCCAGGAGCTGGTTCTCCGGGAAGTCACAGAGCTGAGCGTCTGTTCGGGTAGGACCTAGAGCATGCAGGTCCAGAAGGGCCTGATTCAGGTTCCTCTCCAAGGCCGTGGTGGCTTCCCTGGTGTCCTAGTTTTGTCTCACTCATCTTGGGCAGCCTTCAGCTTATCCTGGAAGAGAATTCGGCCACCACGCCGGTTTTGCATCTTCCGCCAACTCCCAGAAGAAGTGGCCCTCACCGTCCAGAGGCACATCATCGCGGTGGAAATGGAAACCAAGAGACAGGTAGGTGGAGGAGGCCCGCAGATGCAGGATGACCGGGCGGTTGACTGCAGCCTCCACCTGGGTGGGATAATTCTGACAAATTTGGGAGCTCATGGTGGTTCTGCAATAAAGAGTTCAGCTCAAAAAACGGTGTTGGCTGGTCTAGGAGGCTGAGGATGGCTGAGGTGGTTCCAAAGGTGGTGACTGGAAAAGAGGTTGGAGGGTAGTTGGAAGCTGGAAGAAGGGGCGTCCCTGGGTCTGTTCCATCCAAACACTGTTGAAGCAAGAGACAGATCCCGGGTACCGCTGAAGGCACTGCCTGCCTCATAGTCTTTTAATTCCCTTTCCATTAAAAGGCATTTATGGGCTTTAGACAAAAATAGGCCAGCATGGGAAAGCTTCAGATGCACACAGCACTCATTCCCGTTCCTGGTCCAGGTGTGGACTGTCACCGAGGTGTTCTCTGAAGCACCAGCAGACTTTTTGTTACAGCTTCTGGGGGATACTCTCTTCTCTCTCATCCTTGAGAGGAGCATGAATTTTCTTTTTTTCTTTTTTAAATATATCTTTATTGATTTCAGAGAGAGGAGGGAGAGGGAGAGAGAGAAACATCAATGACGTGAGAGGATGTGAGAGTCATTGATCGGCTGCCTCCTGCATGCCCCCTACTGGGGATCAAGCCCGTCACCTGGGCATGTGCCCTGACTGGGAATTGAACCTTGATCTCCTGGATCATAGGTTGACGCTCAACCACTGAGCCATGCTGGCTGGGCAGGAACACGAATTTTCTAAGCAATGATGCTGTTGTACTCATTTTGCAAAGTTCTTGTCATGTCAAGTCTTAAACCCACCCTCCCTTCTCCTGCTGGTTAACTCCGGGTTCAATTCAGGTGGCATGGACTCCTTTCCAGGGGAGCCCGCCCTGACCAAGTCTGGATAGTACTCCCTCTCCAGGCTCCGACCACACGTGGGTCTAGTTGGTGTCACAGTCTGCCCTTGCCTATCGGAATTCTTTATTATTCACCTTTCTCTCTAGGCTGTCCACGAAGGCTGTCTTGTTCACTGATGTATTCACAGTGCCCCACACAGTGCCTGGCAAATAGTAGCACTCAATTAACATTAGTGGAATGAATAAATGAGAGGCCTGAAGAGGATTCTCAGATGGTGGAGGTGTAACAGCCGCAGATGAGGAAAGCCGTAGTGAAATCTGGTTAGCTCTTTGGTTAGCAATGCCAGTCGGCCACACAGCTGCCTTCCATGGAAATGGGAAAGAAGACGTCAGTGGGCTGCACATTTAGCTTTGGAAGCTACTTCCTTTAAACGTCTCTCCCTTTCATCTCCATTAAAGAGCCTCCCTGGATCTATAATAGACAAGAATATAAAAGCATCATTCTCTTTCTCATCCCATCCTGTTTACTCAGCAACCCCAGTCCCTGCCTTCGCCTCAGCCCACATGTTCTCTATTAATAAAAGTTAGGAAAGGCCAATCTCACCCAGCAGCCACCCCCCCCCCCCCCCTTTCTTTTCTCCTCTAGAAGGCCTCAGTCAGAACTCATGAGTGAAAGGCCTTGCCTGCTTCTGGGGGAGGTAAAGACAAAGGTGTCTCTGAGACCCAAATGACCTCAAGTGTTTTCAAACCACCAAGCAGCTCATTTAGAATTTGGTGATAAGCCATGGTCCTCATTTGGGGAAATTTAGAGGCACATTTTTAAGGAGTAAACATATTTACCATAACTGAAAATAGGGCCAAATTCTGTGCCTTTGGAAAAGTCAGTAAAACAGACACACCCTGGTGCCTTCTAAGTGAATTAATGTACTGTATTCCATTTGAGAGTCATTTCTGTTCTCATCTTTAATTCCTGCCCTGAGGAGCCATCTGTACTTGGAGGGTATGTGCACAGGATAACGCACTGTGGAAGGAAGAAGGACCTTCGTGCTCGGGCTTGATGAATGACCCTTTCATACACTGGGGGCTCCCTCTGATTTTCTGACTAACCAGAATTTAACTGGGCATAGCAATTTCTAACAGCAGAAAGGTTCACACAAATGTAAAAACAAAAGGCGATGGATGAATTTTCTACATTTTGTTGTTGTTGATATGGTAGTTGTTTTTTAACCCGTAATACCACATATTAATCCACAGTATAATATTATTTTCCTGAGGATCTCATAGTTATCTTTGAAAAGGATAGATGAGAAGTTCAAGGTTTTTTACAGCTTTGGGGGCAGGAATTCTTCCATCAGTAAAGGCAAAGTTTGAGCCCAGAAAGAGTTCATGCCTTCATCAGGTGAATGGCATAATTCCTTCTTACCAAAGGCTGAGGCCCAATGCTTGATTTAAAAAACCAAAAAGACTATCAGTGAAGTAGCTGGAGTCGTGCTGTCCATCAATATGATTGGCAGTCAACTATACCAATCAAGGGACTTATTTACTTTTGAATCTCTTCCTTATTTGTATATATTTTTGGAGAATCTTTTTTTTTAAGATTTGTACTTTATTATTTTCTGTTTATATGTTATATGTGCCTACTGTAGAAAAAAAAATCAAAGAGTATAAAAAAAAAGCATAATGAAGGGGAAAAAATCCCACCCTGTTATCACCCAGAGACATTCAGAGACCATTAACATAATGGCCTGTTTCCTTGGAGAGTTTTTTCAAGCCTACTTTTTGATTCCTGCCTGCTCCGCTTTGGAAATGCTTTTTTCTTTTTTTCCTTTTCCAAGTATTTTTGCCAACAAAAGAGAATCCTTGTCATGACCCCATCTAAATGTGAATAAAAACATCCAGCTGCCGGCACTCCTGAGGCACATAGTAGGCACATAGGAAAGCTTGTTTACTAAATATGAATGATTATTTCCAGAGGCTTGGTAAACTAATGCTTTCTTTTCTTTTTTTTCAAATTTATTTATTGATTTGAAACAGAGAGAGAGAAAGAGAGAAATAATTTTAAAAATTCACTTATTGATAGTAGTTTTTTCCCCAGTGAACTAATTCTTAACTCACTGGTGCTATCCATCAGCTAGACCACAGAAATATAAAACTGAATGCAGTTAAAAAGAATGACATGCTTTGAAAATGTTAATAAGTATGGTTTTTAATGGTTGCTGAGCAGCTGGAATGAAGAAGCTAAATTAAAGAAGATACAAATTACTGAACTCTTTTCTTGCCAGAGCATTGTAAAGAGTATAAACTCTGGGAAGCCAAGAGTTTCCAAGCTATTCTGAAACTCCAGCTTATACATTTGGTTTCCACATTATGTATCACCTAACCTTACTCAAAGTCTCCAAGAACCAAGAAAATAGCCCTTATTTTATAAAGAATAAAATTTAGAGTTCTGAATTTCTAATTTCTAATTTATGCCTCTTATTTAAGTTCCCACACAAAACCTAGCATTCAATTTTTGCAAGCACCTCCACTGTGTTTCAGCATATCCTTTTCAGATCATTCACCAGACAGCATCCTACAGCTCTCATTCATAAAGTCCAATTATAAGACAAGAAATGTCAGGAATATACACTTTGAGAGTGGGAGGCAAACAGAACAGTACATTGTGACTTTGTAAGAACAGCCATGCATTTCCTCTGGGCTTGTTTTCAGTTCCTTTGTCAGCTGATTACATGGTCTTTTATAATTTCTCATCTACAGAATGGAGCTATTTGCTTGTGGATTATTTGAAAGACACTGGCTTATGCAAAAGAAAAACGAAATCATCGTGAGGTAGAGTGATATTTCTGGCTAGATGTTTTTGCTTTTCTTTTTTTAACGTAATTGTGAGAACGTAATTTATAATAGTGACTCTGTAGAGGTAAGAAACAAGTAAATATTCTATTAATTCAGTCTTAATGCATATGTAATGCTACATATGCATTTGTTATTTATATAATTTCATTTATCAATAATTTTTATTTTCATATATAGAAGAAAAATATTATATGCATTTTGGTTTCAAAGCACATGTTTTCAAAGCATACACATTGTGCTCCCTGTCTTTTTAGTTTGGACAGTACTTAATAGTTTGCAAAGTGCTTTCATTATAGTACATTATGTTACTTAATTCTTGTAACATTCCCCAAATGTAGAAGTGGTCACAGTACTTTGGGCTTTAAATCGTCATTTAAATCTACCCTTCCACCCTGGCTGCATGGTTCAGTTAGTTGGAGTGTCATTCCACACACGCACCGAAAGGTTGAGGGTTTGATTTCCAGTCAGGGCACATACCTAGGTTTCAGGTTCCTGGCGAATACGGGAAGCAGCTGATCAATATTTCTCTCTCGCTCTTTCTCCACTTTCTCTGTCTCAAAAAAAATTCAATAAAAACATGTCCACCCTGGCCAGTTTGGTTTGGTGGTTGAAGCTTCAGCCCATGGACTGAAGGGTCCCAGGTTCGTTTCCGACCAAGAGCACGTACCCCTTTGGGACATGTTTGAGAGGCAACCAGTTGATGTGCCTCTCTGACATCGACGTTTCTTTCTTTCTCTCTGTTCCTTCCACTCTCTCTGAAAAAGCAATGGAAAAAGTATCTTTCAATAAGGATTAAAAAAAAAGATATCTAATCTTTTACCATTTTCCTCTATTAAAACAAATTACAGAAAGATGAATATGGCACTTTATTTATGTCTTTTTGGTCTCTTCCTATAAATTTCTACTTTTTTCCTTTAATACAACATTCTACAGACCAAGCTCAATAGATTTTTAAAAAACCCATTTTTTATTAACTTAGGAGTAGTGGGTGTTCATTATAGAAAAGAAAAAAATAAAACACTTTTAGTGTTTTGAGACGTTCAACAAATGTCACCCCAGAGACAATCATTGTTAATATATTGGTATGAAATCACATCAGTATTGTTATAAGTATACTATATGCTCTAATACATTATCTTTAATGGTTGTATAGTATTATATTTCTTGAATTTGTTTAACTAATCCCCTATTGCTGGGCTATAGATTGTTTCCAGCTTTTTGCCTTTGTGATAAACATTCTTATAGTTGGGTATTTGTGCACAACTCTGACAGTTTCCTTGGAATAAGTTCCTAATGATATAACTGCTGAGTCAGAGTTCAAACAGGAATTTAAGATTTTGATGTGTCTCAATAAATAAGTGTTGAAAAGAATCAGTGGATGGTTGTGAGCTTATGGCAAAGAGGAGATACCTGTGTGGAGGTGGGAAGTTAGTTGGCGAATAGGCTAACTTGGAAAGTTCTTAAGATATTTTTGGGGTCAGGAGAGTAAAAATGTGGGAGAATCTCCACATTCTTATGAATACAATGCACTAACTGCTCAAGAAAGAAGGCTTAACCTTCTTATTACAGCCAGCTCCTGTTGCTGCTCTACAGAGTATCTTGTAAAAGAATATTTAAAACACAGAAAAAGAACAAGTCTTTATCCAGCCTCTCTTCTGCAATTGTGACTATTCAGAATCTACTCATCTTTCAAGGGGTAACTTACATCTTACCTTCTTCATGAAGCATCCCTGACTCTCAAGGATTTCTTCCTTTATTAATGCACAGCACTTTGTGAAGGCACTATGCTTGTTTATCACATTAGTCTTCACATATGTCATGTGAGGAGGTTATCATCATTCTCATTTTACCGATGAGGGCACTGAAGTGGGGATAGATTAGCAACTTGCCACTGCGGTACAAAGAAGGGACTAACCCAGAATAAAAACAAGGTATTTCACTTTCCCCAACTTTGTCTAAATCTATTTTTTCCTAAGAGATAGGCGAAGGCAGAAAGGGAGGCATGTACAAAAGTGGAGGGAGAAAGTGAAAAGAAGAGCAGTAGTTTAGAGGATTGCTGGGAAAGGGCTCAGCGTGTCCACTGGCATAGAAGGTCCTGGATGAAGAGGCAGGAGATAGAGCTGGGAAGGGAAGTTAGGACTGAGATCCTCATGAAGCAGCTCTTGGAGCACAGTGAAATGCAGAAAAGGCAGTTGAGTTTTACAGCATGTTGAAGATTTGAACTGTTTTTGTTAAATGGTTTATCTTTCTAGTTAGACTGAGCCGTGTGAGGTCAATGGTTGTTTCCACTGAGTTCATCTTCATATCTGTAACATCCAGCACAATGATTGGCATACGCTAATGGTACATAAGTCTTTGTTGAATAAATTAATTGATTCATAAACATTCTTGGGAGGCAGCATAGACAAAAATGAACCAAAAACAAAGCAAAATATTGCTTTTAGAATCAGAAGGCCTGATTTTAAGTACCTTCTCTCTAGCATACAGGTTATGTGACATTGGGTAATTTACATAACCTCTTCAAATAGCCTATTCACCTGATAATAATACTCACCTCAAAGTGTTATTATGAGGATTAAATGAGATTATACTTTTGAATTGCTTAGCACAATACTTGACAAATTGTAGACGTTCAACAAATGTCAGTTTCCTACTTCTACCTTCCTTCCCACTATTCAGAATTGAATTGTATACTAAGAGAGCTTAAATCCAGATTTAAGGGAGAGCCTATTTCTAATGTTTGGCCTTAATATCAGACCATGGGTCTCAATTTAATATTTTTAAAAGATTACTACTACCTTGGTCGGTGTGGCTCAGTTGGTTGGGGCATCCAGGTACTAAAGGGTCTTGGGTTCAATTCCCAGTCAGAGCACATACCCAGGTTTCCGGTTCTGATCCCTGGTTGGCCGGAGCCGGTATGGGAGGCAACCAATTGATGTTTCTCACATCAATGTTTCTCTCTCTCGCTCTCAAATCAATTTTAAAATACTTAAAAAAAAAGAGAAAAAAGGTTACTACTGTTTTAAACATGTATCACAGTGTCACATATAGGTTCTCAATATGCAAATGAATGAATTGAACTGGATTAAGTACAGTAGTCCCCCTTATCGGTCGGTTGTTTTGCTGTCTGTGGTTTCAGTTACCTGAAAATTCCATAAATAAACAATAAATAAGCTTCAAATCGCATGCGGTCTTGAGTAGAGTGATGAGTCACATGCTGTCCTGTCCATCCTGCCTGGAACGCGAACGATCTCCTTGCCCAGCATCTCCGCGCTGAATGTGCTCCCCGCCCACTAGTCACTTGGTTAGCCGTCTTGGTTATCAGATCAACTGTCCCGATATTGCAGCGCTTGTGTTCCAGTAACCTTTACTTCATTTAATAATGGCCCCAAAGTGCAAGAGTAGTGATGCTGGCAATTCAGATATGCTAAAGAGAATCTGTAAAGTGCTTTATTTAAGCGAAAAAGTATGTACATATGTATGTATGTATGGGGGAAAGTGGTATATATATTTGGTTTGCTACTATCTGAGATTTCAGGCATCCACTGGGGGTCTTGGAATGTATCCCCATAGATAAGAGGAAAATACTATAATCAGAATTTTGTCAGAGTGTCTATAGCACTCTCAGGATCCAAGATATATAAATACCTCAGTCACTACTTGATTGGGTTGGTCTTTAATTGATTTGAAAGACCTCTCGAAACCATTAAATATCTTCTATTTTCATTCTGTCTGCATCCAAACAAACTTGTGATGACAAAATCAGTTTCCTAGTTATTTTGATACCAGATGAGAGGACTCCGGAGTCAACAAAAAGAAATAACATCCATTAAAAAATAGGCTATCACCTAGCTTAAATGTCAGTTTCTTTCTTTTTTTTTAAAAAACAGCTTTATTGAGATAAAAGTCACATACCATACAATTCACCCATTGAAAGTGAACATTTCAGTGGTTTGTAATATATTCATGGAGTTGTGCAACTATCACTGCAACTTAGTTTTAGATCTTTTTCATCACCCCTGAAAGGAACCCTGTGCCTAATAGCAGCCCCTGCCCATCCACTCTCTCACCCTCCCAGACCCAGACAAACACTGATCTACTTTCTGTCTATAGGTTTACCTATTCTGGACATTTCATGTGAATAGAATCATACTGTATGTGGTTTTTCAATAACTGGCTTCTTTCATTGAGCAGACTGTTTTCCAAGTTCACCCATGTTGTAGGATATATCAGTTCTTTATTGCTTTCTATTGATGAAAATATTCCGTTGTATAGCTAGGCCACGTTTTATTTATTCATCATTGACAGACATTTTGGATTGCTTCCACTTTTGGCTATTTTAAAGAACACTGTTATGAACATTCATGCACGTGTTTTTATGAATGTATGTCTTTTCCCTTTGTTGGGGCACATACCTAGTTAACATCTAAATTCACTCGCAGCAGCATTTGACTCTATTAATCATTCCTTCCCACTGAAAACATGCTCTTAGTTTGACTTCCATTATGTTACATACTTCTCATTTTATTCCCTCCTACCTGAGAACTCCTTCTTGGTCTCCTTTGAAGATTCATTCTCCTGTGCCTGGCCATTAAGTGTTGGCATTTTGTAATAGACCCTTATCTCATTCTGTAATCTTCCCACAGGCAACCTTATCCCATCTTTGAATAAGACCACAGTTACCACCTCTATGTCAGTGACTCCAAAATCTCAGGCCCAACCTCCCTTCTGAGTCCAAACCCATATATCCAAATGCCTGCTAGATAACTCTGCTTGGATATGTCAAAGTCACCTCAGTCTTCATGTGTCCGACCAGGCTCATGATCTTCCTGGTCCCCTCTTCCCATGTTCTTTTTCTTAGGAAACACGGGTTGCTGGGGCCCACATTCAGAATTTCTGGGAATCTTGGAGCCATTCTACCTCTTCTTTTCCAACCTACCCCACATACTACCTATTTCAAGCTTTGTAGATTTTGCTCCTAAAATATTTGTTGAATCTGTCCACTTTTCTCCATCTGCATTGCCACTGGCTCCTGGCAAGCTGCCGTCATCCTTTGTCTAGACTCCAGCAGCACCCTCCTAACTGGCATCCCCACATCCTCACCTCTTCCCTCCAAGAGTTTTTCATATATCAGCCAGAGTGATATATGCACGACACACAATATGTTAACCTCCACCCCAGCCCCACCCTGCCATGTTTAAAACCTTTCAATGCCTTCCCGTTGCTTTTAACATAATGTTCCAAACACTACATATGATTTCAGTGCTCAGCAAGTGTTGGCTGATGACTGCTCCAGTCCAGCCTCATACTCCTCGCCTCCTGTTCTCAGTGCTCTAGCTGCACCATCACTCTCTTGTCAAGCTATTTGCATGTGTTCTTCCCTATTCCTGGAAACCACCTCCTCTTTGCAAACCTGTCTCTCTCCTCCTCGGCTTAGTTCATTCCAATGGATCCTCCTTATCTGAATTCAAATATTGTCTCAGTTTCTGGAATTAATCTCCTTGTCTCTTCCCCACCCCACGCCCCCCCCTGGATTAGGCTCTGTTATAGTCTCTCTTAGGTCGATATTCCTTTTCCCCAAAACATGTATCTCAGCTTATAGTTATAGTCATGCATGTATTTGTATGATCATTTAATCAATGTCCATCTCTCCATGCAAACAGGTGCTGAAACTGGTTTTGCCCCTATTGCATGCCCTCCAATAAACAGTACCTACCTTTAGTAGGTAATAAATAAATCTTTGCTGACGGTATAAACAAAGAAAGACCATCAGATTTATGGCTTGGATACCTGACAGATCATGAGGCCATTAACTAAGTTCCGGAATGCAAGATGAAGAACATACCTATTGGGGACAAGAGAAGGAAGACCTTAAGCACTAGGAAAGTTGCAGCTGAGGACGCCTCAATGAGCAAGGCCAGCAGGCAGTTGGACTATGGATGTAGAGCTGTGAAAGAGTCCTGGGATGGAAGCACAGGCTCAGAGCATAAGTGGCTGAGCTTGCCCAGTTTAAAAAGAATAAAGTCACTCATATTAAGAAACAGGCAAAAGATTTAGAATAAAGTTTGAAATGAAAAATCAAAGATTTGGGGGGAGAACCCTGCCAAATGCTTCAGAGGGAAGCTTTGAGTTTGATCATTTGGGGAAGGTGATGAACATCAGATCTTTCCATTTTACGGGAATTTCAAGTATCCTGTTCTTCAACAACAATTTTCCACCTAATAGTTTTAGCATCCATTAACAATTCTTTCTTGAGCCAGTTGTTTCACTGGGGATAGCTGAATGGTGATTTTCAAAGTTTCTGCCCTAGCCAGTTTGGCTCAGTGGTTAGAGCATCAGCCCTTGGATTCCAGCCAAAGGCACCTACCTCAGGTGCAGGCTCAATCCCTGGCCCCTGTTGGGGCATGTGTGGGAGGCAACTAATCAATGTGTCTCTCTCACGTCGGTGTTTCTCTCTTTTTCTCTCTCCCACTCTCTCTGAAAAACAATGAAAAAAATATCCTCAAGTGAGGATTAAAAAACAATAATAATAATAAATAAATTTCATCATTCCTTCAAGAAAAATGCCTATCCATCCCCCTTCTCTCCTTTTAAAAAAACTCCTATGTTCCTCTCAGGAAAAAGGCTCCCTGGGACATCACTCTTCTACTGATCCACTGCTGGGGTATTTCACCCATGGGCCCTGGACCATAAAAAGACTCTTTTGTGAGAAGGTTGTAAAGGAATGGAGAATGTGCTGGAGTTAAGATTTAACAAACCTTTGGGGAGTATGGCCAAAGAGACGAAGACTACTCCTTTTGATAAATAATATGATCCCTTCCAGCCTTACACGTACAAAAAATGCAGAGAAAGAAGTGATTTGCACGAGGTCACACCCATATACCTTTAGACAGCCTTCCAAGACCTTCCAAAGCTGGGTAAAATGCCCTTTCATATGCACTCCGAAAGCCCCTGGCCCTTCCCTCTTGCATCACTCAGCACCCAGGATTGTAATGGCCACTTTGTTCACCTGAACTTTCACTAGACCTCAGGGTGTTTGACAGCAGGGCTGTGTCTGTCTGGTCCTATAGTTGTATTTCCAATATTTAATCTAGAGCTTTAGTCAAACGGGCTCAGAAAACATTTTGCTGGGTTAATGAACAATTCAAGGGGACACAACCGTATGTGGGTAAGTGCAGGTAGCTTTCTGTGGCTGGAGCCTGGAGAGGGGGGGAGCCTGGGGGAGGGGTGCTGGGTAGGTTTTGCAGGGGGATTGGATTTTACCTTAAAGGTGCAGAAGAGCCCTGAGGGGCCTCAGAGCAGTAAAAGTCATTCAGAAAGATCTCATTTAATCCTTTTAACAACTTGATGAGATAACTATCCCTATCTCTATTTTACTGATAAGGAAATGGGCCTCAGAGAAATTAAGCAACTTGTTCAAGGACACCCAGCTGGGAAGTGAGTGGAGTCAGCAATCCTAACTAAGCCTCTTTCTACCTCAGCCTGCTACCCGAATTTTGTAGGAAAGAGTACGGATTCAACAGCAGACTAGGACATGAACCGAATTGGTCAGGAACTTGCCAGCCTGCCATCGCCTGGCTCCCCTGTGAGTAAGAAATGAAAACAGACATGTGCATTTGTTCACATGATGTACATGCTTGGGGGACTGCTGACCATTTTAAAGTTTTTTCAATATTTGCATCTTGCTGCACCTTCTCTGACTGAGATCACAAGGTGTAAATGAGGTTGACCTTGGCACAATGTCAGAGGCAGAGGTCTGTGTGGAGTCATTGCAGGTCCCCGAGGGAGGTGGGACCTCCGAGTTCCGTACCAAAGAGAGTCAAGACTGTCTCCTCTTTCTGAAACCCTCCACTAAGGCTGCTTAGGAAAAGGAGCTACATTTTAAAAGTAACAATTACGCGCCAGGCTTTCCGCTGTTACTTCACTGGTCTGGGCTCCACCACTTGCTAGCCGTGTGATAACACTAAGCCTCAGTTCATTCAGCTAGAAAATAGAGCACATACTGCCCTTCTCGTGAGGCGGTGTGAGGATTAACCAGAGCAGTACAGGTAAGGAATTTAGCACATTAGAAGTAGTCAATGCACATTTGCTATTATTATTATTATTGTTCATGCTTAACCCATAAAATAACCACCTCTTGAGGCAGATGGTATTATTATTCCCTTTTACATAGGAGGAAACAAACTCTGAAAGCTTTGACCAGTTAATAAGCAAAGCTACTAGGATTTAAATTCAAACCTGATTCTAAAGCTGTTATTTATTTATTTTTAATGACTAAATAAAAATAGTCATTTTCATCTCCCTTAAGGAGAACTAATGGGAAGTGCTCAGGGATTCCTGATTTGAGGAAATATAGTGAACTAGCCCTAAGTTTCCAGTTCATAGTCTCTTGCTTAAATTCTGAGACTTCTGACAGGCTTGCCTGGGCTTTGAACCCCCCGTGTGGCCCTCTCCCCGGGGCAGGAGGAGCAGGTTCTACACCCTCCAGGATTTGTCCAGAGCCTTTTCTCCAGGACTTTTAACGTAAATCATTATTTCAGTTAAAATGGGTCTCTGAAAGTATAGCATTAACTTTAAATATGCCCCTTCTTCTAATATAGGAACTAAGAGGGAAAAATACAGTCTAGTTCCTTGTCTAACGCAGCCTAAGTATCTAACCAAGAAAATGTGTTTTTGTCAAATAGAGATTCTTAGATATTATCAGGGTTGCCCTTGCTCTTTATTTTCAAATTTTCCCTCTCATACATAGCTCATTCTCTCTTTTTTTCTTTTTTAGCTTTACATGTTAACAAAAACAATAGAAGCAACTACTATGTAGTCCATTCCTGTTTATGGAAGTGCTTTCACACACATGATTTAATTTTACTCTTAGAAAAACTTGTGAGGTGTTTATTACCATTTATTTCAACAGCCTTATAATATTTATTTCAGCATTATCCTATAATGGCCACTGAAATCATTCATAACTTTGTTATTATGATGAAATCCGTGAAGTATTCAGCATGTTCTCAATAAATGTTGTAGAATGAATGAATGAGCAGACTCTATGAACTTCTTTTTAATCCAGGATCATTGACTGAACTCAAATGAAAGTCTCCTTTTCTAACTCAGCTGAAGGCATTTGACATAAAAAGAAAATATATGAGTTTAAAACATGAACCATACAAAAATCAGAGCAGCCATATTTTTAATCTTCTCTTAAGAATATAAACTGCAATCTAGTAGACAACTTAGTTTCCCTAAGACTTATAAAATGAGATTCTATTCTTAATTTACCTTTAAATGAATTAATAAAGAGATGGCATTTCCTGTGAGATCACCTATAACATGCACAAGGTAAGACATGCATGCATTTAATTTACGAAAACTAAATTTCAGAAATACCTATAAATATGGGCTCAATATGCAAAAATTGTTCCACTTGTAAAGGGACCAGTCCAACCCTAAAGAAAGACTATGGAATGTTATACAGCTGTGGGGTGTGGTTGGGGAACCATGGCGAGTGAATCAGAACCACGAAACAGCAAAGTTGGTTTCTAACAATATTCATATTTTTTGGAAATGCATAATTTCAGAAGCAAAATAATAAAATAGCCTATCTTTTGTATCAATCAGTATAAACACTGTCTTACTAATTTGCTTCTTCATTTACTGTTTGTGGACTTAATATTGGAATTAGAGATTTATTTAATTTTAATTCAGTAAGTCTCTTTAGAAGTCATGAATCAACCTTTTCTATGCTCTGATATTTCCATTAATACATAGATTAATTCATGCATGAAGTACCGTTCCCAGGCTTATATGGTATGCATCTAACATAAGATAATGGAAAAATCAGGTTTGGAGTCATAATAATAATAGTAACCTATCCTTATATCACAACCAGGACAGGCTATAATTTATAGCCAGGAGAGGGTACTACTTACTGTAAAGATAGTAACTCATTTAATTGTTAGAACAAGCTATCGACACGGATGCTGCTGTCACTCCTGTTTCACAAGCAAGCAAGCTGAGGCAGACAAGGCCTTCTAGCTCAAGCAAAGGGTAAACTGAGGCTTGAATCCAGGCAGTGAAGCCCATGCTGTTATCCAGCAGAGAGAAAGGCTGCTTAGAGCCTGGCTCTGGGTTCCACCTGGATGACCTTGAGCAAATCTCTTAACCTCTCCGAGCCTGGTCTTTCTCCATTTGTGAGATAAACATCTGTGTACAAGTTTAGGTTTTCAGATCCTTTGGGTACATACTTTGTAGTGGTATTTCTGGGTCATGTGGTAAATGTATGCTTAATTTTTTAAGGCACCATCAAAGTGTTTTACACCACGGCTGCACCACTTTACATTCCCACCAGCAGTGTGTCAGGGTTTCAATTTCTCCACACCCTCCGCGTTTCTTATTCTCTTTCTTCTCCTCATCTCACCCCTCTTCCCCCTCTTCCTTTTTTTTAAATGTATCTTTTTTTTTTTAATTGATTTCAGGGAGAGGAAGGGAGAGGGAGAGAGGGGATAGAAACATCAATGATGAGAGAGTCATTGATGGGCTGCCTCCTGCACGCCCCCGCCAGGGGATCGAGCCCGCAACCCGGGCATGTGCCCTGACCGGGAATCGAACCCCGATTGCCTGGATCATATGTTGATGCTCAACCACTGAACCACGCCAGGCAGGCTCTTTACCCATTTTTAAATTGAATTGTCTTTTTGTTGAGTTGTAAATGTTCTTTATATATTCTGGACACTGGACCCTTATCAGATATGTGATTTGCAAGTAATTTCTCTAATTCTGTGGGTTGTCTTTTCATTCTCTTGGTAGCATTCTTTGTGACACAAACATTTTTAGTGTTGATTCCTATATTTTTATAATGTGTCATTGAAGATATTTATGAGTGTTATGCAACTAAACCCTATTTTTTCATAAGGCTTGTGGTTTTCATTGCACAGTTTTGCATAGCATAGTGCTTTTTAGGGACACATACATCTCCTTATAGCAAAACTGGGAAAAGACCCAGTGGAGGGAAAGCTTGGCTCATTTGGATAATTGGAAGTAGTTCAGCTCTTGCTGTGTGTCAGGCAGTGTTGGAAGCACCCGCCACATACATTAGCTCAGCAAATCCTCAGGATAACACTTGGAGGAAGGTGCTATTTAAAAATTTGTTATAGATCAGAAACTGAGGTACAAAGATTTGAAGGAAACTTTTCAAGGTCACACAGGGATAATTGGTAGAGATAGTATCTGAACCCAAGCTGACCCGGAGTGCATGTTCTTAACCAGACCCCAGCACAGATTGTCTTATTTCACTTTTCTTTCTTTCTTTCTCTTGAGATTGTGCTGGTGAGGGAAAAAACTAAAAGAGCTCCTTTCGCTGCCTCTTCCCAAATCATTTGTACTTATTTTCAAATTGTGCCTGAAATAATTGCTAAATCACATGTAAAGGAGAAGAGGCTGCTTAGCTCAGTACTTAAGGGTCAGACGGGTGGTTTTAACACTTGATACCTGTATACCTGTTTTTCAGTCTCAGTTTTCTTTTCTGTCACTTAGTTGTTTGCTAATCCTTGGCAGCTTTTCTTGGATGTCTAATATAAATCTCTGGCCAAAACAGAGCTAGTCTTTCCCTCAACCTACCACACAAAACCCAGTTCCAGCAGCTTCCTCACCAAGCCTTCACCAATTCAATCAATACTACCAATTTCTACCCTGATGCTTAAGCCAAAGCAGCAGGGTCATCCTTGATTACTGCATTTCCATTACTTCCGCCTAGCTCCACACACTTTCAATCCATCACCAAAGCCTTTTAATCTGACCACCAAATGACGTCTCTGACATGCCTACTTCTCTCTGTCCCTCTCCTTTGCTCTCCTACCCCCAGCCTAAGTATTCATTATCCTTGACCTAAAATCCTGGAATAACCCTTCATCTGTTTCCTGATCTGATCTCTCTCTTCTTTAATACATTCTATATAGGGACTAAAGTAAATGTCTTAAAATTTTATTCTGACCAGGCCAACTCGCCTGCTTAAAACACTTCAGGTTTCTAGTTCAGAGTAAAATCTAAACTCCTTACTGTACCCTAGTGAAGTCCTCTATCCTGGGGCCTATTTTTTAAGGTTTATTTCATACCACTCAGCCCTGCTCACTATGCAAAAATTGGTCTTATTTTTGTTCCTCAAACAAGCCAGTCCTTCTCTCTCTTCTGCTTTTCTCATTTTTCAGATCTCAGCTCACAGGTTATCTTCTCAGATAGGATCCTCCTAATCTTCTTTGGCAGGAAGGATGGCCTCTTCCAGGCACGCTCTGTTTGGTTAGGTCCTTCCTAGCAATGATCTCAACATGGAATTATTTTGTTTATTTACTTGTTTTTTGTTTATCACTCACTTGTTTGTTTTCTGTCTCCTACATTGTAATGAAAGCTCCACGATGATTGACTTTGTTTAACTTAGTCATCACTAGATCCTGAGAGCTTGAAATAAGATGATCCTCAATGAAATGTTTGAATAGATAAATGGTTGAATAATGAGTGAATGTCTCAGCTCATAATATTGACATAAGCAATGGAATTCTCCTAAATGTGGGGCACTATACTAGTTGCTGGGATAATTAGGATTCACCAAGTTTTTTAGTTTTGAAAGCGTAGTCAAAACAGGTAAACTAATAACTGTATGAAATATGTATATAAATGTGAATGTAAAGTGAGAGGAAGACATAGATGAAGGAGTAATTATATCTAGTAGAAGAAGAGAAATGCCAGAGAAAATATGGAGAGATAGTGACATGAGCTGAGCTTTAAAGGCTGAAAGTGCCAGGTAGACATGGAGGAAGAGGCATTCCAGGGCAGAAGCAAGAGCATGAACCAAGGCATGGAGGTTTAACAAAGGTTCCTGGTGTGTCTGAGGAGCAGCAAGGAGCCCAGAGTGGTTGGGACTTAGGTCGATTTGGGGAGGGTGGCTGGAGATAAAGCCAGGAATGTAGGCCAGACCCAGTTATAAAGGGCTTTGAAAGTTTAGCAAAGAGTTTGAGAGAATTTGTTGTCCATGGCAAAGACACAATCCTCTGTAAGCACAGGAATGACATTTTCATTTTAGAAAGTTCTCTCTAACAGCAATATGGTGAGAGCCAAGCCTGGAAACAGGAAGCTCGGTTAGGAGGAGACCTGAAATACGGCAGAAGGTAGAGCAAAGGAGATATGAGGCACATTTCAGGGATAGACTCCACAGGACTTTGTCCAATTGGATATGTTTAATGGGGTAAAAAAATTAAAGAACAGTCTGCAGTTTCTAGCCAGGGTAAAAGGTGATGCTGTTATATGTGGAAGTATGATTATAGTCCAATGCCCTTATTATAGATATGAACTTGTACTCCCTGAGAGGAAGTAAATTATGTATAGAGATAGTTGATGAAAAACAAAGGCTAGAGCCCAGGACACCTGAATTTTGTCTAGTGCCCCTTTATCTACCAGTGCTTCTCAATCTATGGGGAATCCAGATCTTCAAAATTTTTTCTAATCAGTTGATTTATACTTTTTAAAAAAATATGGTTTTACTGATTTTAGAAAGAGAAGAAGGGAGAGGGAGAGAGAGATAGAAACATCAGTGATGAGAGAGTCATTGATTGGCTGCCTTCTGCACACCCCCTACTGGGCATCGAGCCCACAACCCCGGCATATGCCCTGACGGGGAATCCTACCGGTGACCCCTTGGTTCCTGGGTCAACGCTCAACCGCTGAGCCATGACAGCCAGGCTGATTTATACTTTTATAAAATAAAATTAAAAAGAATTATTAGAAAAATGATACTTTAAAAAAGCACGCTTAATTTATTATTAGATATAAAAATGCTCTGTTGGATTGCTATGTTTCTAAAGGCTTACTCTTCATTTTTCTACTTATGACTAACAAGTAACTATCAGATTGCAAACTGCACTAGTCCCCAAACCAATACTGAGATCTCTGGTCCACACAAGTCTGAAGGAAAAGTGGGATCTGAGTTTACAAGGGTGATGAGACTAAACAAAGTTGAGATTAGCTCGGCTGAGCTACCACGGAGAATGATGCGACTTGTCCAGTTTACCAATTACTATTTTATTTTTAAAATATGTTTTTATTGATTTCAGAGAGAGGAAGGGAGAGTGAGAGAGACAGAGAGAAACATGGATTGGCTGTCTCCTGCATTCTCCCTACTGGGATCGAGCCTGCAACCTGGGCATGTGCCCTGACTGGGAATCGAACCAGCAACTTCCTGGTGCATGGTTCAAAGCTCAAACAATTGAGCCACATCGGCTGGGCACTAATTACTATTTTAATCTCTAGTAAAGTGTCCTTTCCACTGCTTCCTCTGGTGCATGGGTGGTCTTACTGTCACAAATGGACTGAAAGGAGCCCTTTAAAGGATTTTCTTTATAAAGAAAAAATTTCCAGTAAACCCTGCCAGAACAGTTAGTGGCCATCCTGAATTTTAGTCTCTAGGTTATTGGACATGTTCCACGTATGGGCTGGCAGTTTGGCAGGCTTCTCGGTTCAACATTCCTGCCTGCCAAGAGAAAGACAGGTATGACTCTGCTTGCTCATTCTATCCCTCTATAAGGAAGGAAAAAGACCTCGAACACTGCTTACTGTATTAGCACTGGAGGGAAAGAGCTAATACGCACTTGCACAATCCAGGGGATACTTGCATAATCTACTGCAGGAAACGGCAGAGTGACATTTGCACCTAATCCTTCCGTGGGGCTGTGACTAAGACTGCAAACAGCAGAGGGAAAGCACATAGTTGCCTGGTACTTGGGGGAAAATGAAAGTTATTTTATAGGTAAGAGACACTTGCAATACTAAGATGTTTTTAAACCGCTATAACCCTCAAATAGAAAGACAATAATAACCCAATTGGTGGCAGAACTGGGATCTGAGAGGTAGAGCCCAGGGCTTTGGAGATGTAAGATGATGGGAGGAGGGAGAAGTTAGGGAGCGGAATGTCACAAGGGCTACAAAACCACGTGGACCTGGCAGAGTAGGGATGTGCTTACTTTACACAAGTGACGCTGAGGCGCCTGTGCTGACATCCTGTCACATCTTACCTGTGGTATTTCCTTGTTCCGTGCTCAGATGAGAAGGGAGGAGGGCCGTGGCCCATGGCGGCTGCACTCAGCTCTGGGAAAGGCGGGCGTGAGCAGCCCATCACACCGGTGTCTTTATCCTGCCTTCGCCATTTCAGTCCTGAGCTGCCACCGCCGTTCCGTGGTGCCCTCTTGAATGCCCACGTGCTTTCGTGATAGATCGACGGCGTCCTGGGGCAAGCAGTGAGATTTTGGCTTTCCTGGCATTTACCGTCAGTGTCCGTTAGGATTCTAATATTTGTGTGTTTCTTGTGTAAACCCAAGCTGGCCGTCACTCACCACAACTATTTCCACTGGCAGAAGCCTCCAGGGACTCCTTGTCTGCCGTTCCAGGTGCACCTCAACAGATGGGTCATCGCCATTCTCCTGGTGCCCCCCATCTATCCCCCAAACGCAGGAGCTCTCACGCCAGCCACCCTTCCCCCGCCCGCACCCTACCCGCCTGGTTATCCGAGATGGAAAGGACGCAGGGGCCCATGACGCTTCCTTTTCTTCATTTCTGTCTCCGTGGCCGTGTTCAACCAGTCGCGGCCTTGCCAGTTTATCCCTTACATGTTTTCGATTGCCCCTGCCTCGTTTCTTTCCTTCACCGTCCCTTGTCCCTTGCCTGGGCCGTTACTCTGCCTCCCGCTCCATCCCCACACAGCTGTCTCACTACCTTCACTCTTCTCCCGCTCAGATCCATCCTCTTCCCCGTCCCCAGGAAGCCCGTCGAAAGCAGCAGCTCTGAGCGCGTTGCTCTCGAGGTTAGAACTGTCCAGCAGCTCCTCGGGGTGAGGAGAGGAAGGCCCTGGCTCTCAGCATGGCAAGGATGTTCCTTTGACCTGTTTTCGGGTCACCTCTGTAGAGTTCCCTCCAGGCTCTTTGCCGATGCTTCGTGACACAGGGGACTTGGGGTTGCCTGGTGCACTTGCCTTTGCTAGTCTTGTCCCCTCCTGCCAGGCTGCCTCGGCTCGCGTGTTCTCCCCGACATCCCCAGGCTGGGTGTGGGAGCCCTGTGTGCCTCGACTGTACTTTAAAGGAGTTATTTGAGCAGGGCCCGTCTCTCTGCCAGGCTGTGAAGTCCCTGAGGGCAGGGTTTGCCGCTCCTTGGACTCTGCTTAGCGTGCTGTTTAATACTGACTGCCTACTAGGTGCTCAATCAGCATTCACTGAAGAGGGCCGGATCCTCTCCTCATTGCCTTATTTTATGTTTATTTCCCTGCATGAACCAAGTAAACCAATACTTTAAAAAAATGTAATAAGAGCATCTGCATGTAAGAAACGATGGCAAAGGGGAGAAACAGTTGCAGTGAAAATAATATGTATGTGGGGTGGGGGTGTGGATGAGCTTCCAGGGAATCTGTGTGCCCTTCACAATTTACACATCACCGGGGGCTTCAGTTATTCTGTGCTGTTATTTTTGGTTTATTAATAACAAGTAACAATTATATATATTTTAAAAGTATTTTCCCTTTATTATCTCATTTGAGTTTCACAAGAGCTCTGGAAGGTCACCCTCCTCACTTTAGAGAGGAGGAAACAGGAAGGTTAAATGCCTCGCCCCGCGTCACCAGCCAGTTGGCTGAGTACTCTAAGGAAAGATCCAGAGCTTTTACTGCTCCAAGGTGCTGAAGTCTCTTTACAGTTAGGGGCTAGAAGGGTGAGACCTCTGCCACTTGGCACGTAGAAAAATCACAGGGAATTGAAGCGAGTGAATATTTTTGTCTTGTTCCTTTTTTTCTCTCTGACTGGTAATAACAAAGAGAGACCTTAACAGCATGCGTTTACAGACTACCTAGCACGGTGTTTGGCTCATGGTCATCGCCTAGCAAATTATGTCTCCATATAAATTTTAGAATAGAGTTGACCCTTGAACAACTTAGGTTTGAACTGCATGGGTCCACTTATACATAGATTTTTTTCAATAAATGCTGTAAAAGTATTTTTCATATGCTTTTATTCATAACATTTTCTTTTCTCTAATTTTGCTGTACGAATACAGTATATAACACACATAACATGTAAAATATGTGTTTGTCGACTTTATGTTATCAGTAATGTTTCTGGTCAACAGCAGGCTATTAGTAGTTTTGAGGGAGTCAAAAGTTGTACACGGATTTTCAACTATAACGGGGTCAGCACCCCTAACCTTTGAGTTGTGTAAGAGTCAACTGTGAATCTTGTTTATATGTACAAAAAATCTTGCTGGGGACTTTGATAGGAATTATATTAAGCCCCTGTATCAATTTGAGGAGAATCGACATCTTTATTATGTTGATTCTTTTTAATTCAGCAGTGTGGTATGTCTTTCCATTCGTTTAGAACATCTTTGATTTGTTTTATCAGTGTTTTGTAGTTTTTAAATACAAATTGTAGCCCGGCCGGGTGTGGCTCAGCAGTTGAGCGTCGACCTAGGATCCAGGTGATCAGGGTTCGATCCCTAGTCAGGGCTCGATTGATGACTCTCTCTCATCATTGGTGTTTCTATCTCTCTCTCTCCTTCTCCTTTCCTCTCTCTGAAATCAATAAAGATATATTTAAAAAATAAATAAGTAAATAAATACAAATTGTATTTATATTTTGTTAGATTGACACTTAAGTATTTCTTTTTTGGGGAATGATTGTAAAATGGTACAGATTTTAAATTTTGGAGTTTATTTGTTCATCGCTAGTTTAAAGAATTACAATTGATTTTTGTTGTGGTTAATCCTCACCTGAGGATATTTTTCCATTGATTTTTAGAGAGAGTGGGAGGGAAGGAGGAGGAGAGAGAGAGAAACATCGATGTGAGAGACACAGCGATTGGTTGCGTCCTGCACGGCCCAGGCCAGGAAACAAATCTGCAACCCAGATGTGTGCCCTTGACCAGGAATTAAACCTGTGGCCTTTTGGTTCAGGGGCCGGTGCTCTAACCATTGGGCCACATTAGTCAGGGCTACAATCGATTTTTGTAATTGATCTTATATCCTGTGAATTTGTTGAGCTCTTTTATTAGTACTAGGGGGCGGGGGGGAGAAGCAGACTATTTGGATTTTCTCTGTAGAAAATCATGTTATTTTCAAATGACAGTTTTACCTTTTCCTTTCTGATCTCTATTCCTTTTATTTACTTTTTTAAAAAAATTGACTTTAGAGAGAGAGAGGAAGAGAGAGAAACTTCGATTTGTTGTTTCACTTATTTATGCATTCATTGGTTGATTCTCATATGTGCCCTGAATGGAAATAAAACCTGCAACCTTGGTGTGTCAGGATGACACTAACCAACTGAACTACCCCGCCAGGGCTTGCTTTTTTTTTTTTTTACTTTCTGCATTGGCTAAAATTTCTAGCACTATTTTGAATAAGAGTGGTGAGAGTGTATATCTTTCGCTTATTCCCCATCGTAAAGGAAAATATTCAGTTGATGTTTCTTTATCAAGAAAGCTCCCTTCTTCTTCTTTTTTTTCTTAGAGGTAGTGATTTTTAATATATCTTTATTGATTTCAGAGAGAGGAAGGGAGAGGAAGAGACAGAGATAGAAGCATCAATGATAAGACAGTCATAGATCGGCTGCAGCCCGCAACCCGGGTATGTGCCCTGACCAGGAATCAAACCTCGATCTCCTGGATCCTAGGTTGACGCTCAACTGCTGAGCCATGCCCGGCTGGGCAAGAAAACTCCCTTCTAATTCTATTTTTCTCAAAGCTTTCTTAAATTTTATAAAATTATTTTATATTAAATTATATTAATTGATTAAACCAGTCTTGCAGGGCTGGAATGAATCCCACCTGATCATGTGTAGAACTGTTTTTGCATATTACTGATTTCTATTTGCTAATAGTGCCTGGTAAGGATGGCTCAGTTAGTTGGAGTGTTGTCCTGTATACCAAAAGGGTTGTGGGTTCAATTCCCAGTCAGGGTATGTGTGGGAGACAACAGATTGATGTTTCTCTCTCTCTCTCTCTCTGAAATCAATAAACATATCCTTGGGTGGAAGATTAAGAAAAAATATTTGCTGATAGTTTGATAAGCTTTTTTTAAATATATTTATATTCATGGGGGATATAGTCTGTAGGTTTTTTGTTTGTTTTTGGTCTAGTCTTTGTCTAGTTTTGGTATGAGAGTAATTTAAAAATATATTTTTATCTTCATTTTCATTCAGTTCAACATATTTTTAAAATTTTCCTTGAGACTTCCTCTTTGACTCATGGATTATTTGGAAGTGTGTTGTGTAGTTTGTAATTGTTTGGAGATTTTCTTGTTATAGTTCTATTATTAATTTGCTGATTGATTACATTTTGGTTGGAGAACTCACTTTGTATGGCTTCAATTCTTTAAAGTACGTGGATTTCTCTTTTTTAGGCCCAGAATATGGTCTATCTTGGTATGTGTTCCATGGGCATAAGAAAAAACTATGCATTCTGCTGTTGTTGGGTGGAATGTTCTACAAATGATGATTAAATAATGTTGGCTGATGGTGTTGATGAGGTCTTCTGTATCTTTGCCGACTTTCTGTCTATCAGTTGTTGAGAGGGAGTATTGAACTCTCCAACTATAATTGTAAATTTGTCTATTTCACTTTTCAGTTCTATCAGTTTTGCTTCACATATTTTGCAGTTGTTTGGTATATATACGTTTAGGATTGCTCTCTCTTCTTGGTGAATTGGGCCTTTATCATTATATAATATAGCTCTCTTTCTCTGGTAATTTTCTTTACCCTGAAGCCTACTTTATCTGATATTAATATAGCCAATCCAGCTTTCCTTTGATTAATGTTTACATGATATGTTTTTCAACCTGCCTATATTGTTATATTTGATGTGAGTTTCTTACAGACAGCATATAGTTGGGTTATGTTTTTATTTTTAAAATTAAAAAAAAATTTTTAAATTAATTTCAGAGAGAAGAAGGGAGAGGGAGAGAGAGAGAGAAACATCACCGATGAGAGAGGGTCATTGATCAACATGCCCCCCACTGGGGATTGAGCCTGCAACCTGGGCATGTGCCCTAACCAGGAATCAAATCTTGATCTCCCAGATCATAGGTCAATGCTCAACCGCTGAGCCATGCCAGCTGGGCTAGTTGGGTTATGTTTTTAATCCACTGTGCCAATCTGTATTTTAATTGGTGTGTTTAGACCATTTATATTTAATATAATTATTGAGATATATAAATAGGGCTTACGTACACCATTTTTATTTTGTTTTCTGTTTTTCATTTCTGTTTTCTTCTTCCTGTGTTCTTGTAGATTATTTGAATATTTTTAGAATTCCCGTTTAATTTACTTGTAGTGTTTTTGAGTGTATACCATTGTATGGCTTTTTAAAATGCTGGATGTGGGTAAGAATTTAGAAAACTCAAGAGCAAAAGGAAAGCCTATTGGTTTTATCCATATTTTTACTTACCAAGTTCTTTCTTCCTTCTTGATGTTCTAAGTTTCCTTCTAAAAGAAGAAAAGCTTGTTGTATTTTTGTTTGGAGAACTCCAATTAGCTAATCTTTTCAAGTAGTCTGGACTAGGCCTGATAGAAACAAATTCTTAGTTTTTCTTCGTCTGAGAATATTTTGATTTGTCCTTCATCCCTCAAGGATATTTTACTGGGCATAGGATTCTAGATTAAGGTTTTCTTTCAGCTTTTGAAAAATAGTCACTTTCTTCTGGCCTCTATGGTTTCCAAAGAGAAGTCTTTGTCATTCTCAATGTTTTTCCCCAATAGGTAAGGCAATGCTTTTCTCTGACCGCTTTCAAGATGTTTGCTTTAGTTTTCAGGAGTTTAATTTTGATGTATCCTGGCATGTAGTTCTTTGGATTTATTTGGTTTGGAGTTTGCTCAGTTTCTCGAACCTGTAAATGTATATGAATTCTCAACTGTACTAAGTCTTTAGTCATTATTTCTTCGAGGACTTTTTTTAGCTCTGCCTTCTTTCTCCTCTCCTCCTGGAATTCTGATGATACTTATGTTAGATCTTTTGGTATGGTCCCAAAGGTCTTTGTGGGTCTGTTCCTTTTTTTTTTTAAGTCTATTTTTTTTCTTTGTTGTTCAGATTGGGTAATTTCTACTGTTCTTTCTTCCAAGTCCCTAATTCTTTCCTTTGACCCTTCCATTATGCTGTTGAGCCCATCATCTGTGTTTTTAAATATAAATTTTTGTGTTTTTAGTTCTAAAATTTCCCTTCAGGCCCAGCTGGTGTGGCTCAGCAGTCAACCTATGATCCAGAAGATCTCGGTTTGATTCATGGTCAGGGCACATGCCCAGGTTTCAGGCTTGATCCCCAGCAGGGGGTGTGCAGGAGGCAGCGATCAATGACTCTCTCATCATTGATGTTTCTCTCTCTCTCTCTCTCTTCCTCTCTCTGAAATCAATAAAAACATTTAAAAAAATTTCCCTTCAGTTTTGTTTTGTTTTTTAATCCTCATCCGAGGATACTTTTTCCATTGCTTTTCAGAGAGAATGGAAAGGAGAGAGAGAGAGAGATGTGAGAGAGACACATCAATTGGTTGCTTCCTGCACTTGCCCCGAATGGGGCCAGAGATGGAGCCTGCAGCTGAGGTAAAATCAAACCTGGGACCCTTTAGTTCTTGGGCCAACGATCTAACCACTGAGCCAAACCGGCTAAGGCAGGTTTTTTTTGTTGTTGTTTTTTTGTATCTTCTATTTCTTGCTTGTAGTTGTTCATGAAGCATTTGAACAATGGCTGCTTTAAAACCTTTGTCAGATAATTCTAACATCTCTGTCCTGTTGGTGTTGGCAGCTATTAGTTGTCTTTTTAAATTTGTTTCAAGACATTCCTGGTTCTTGGCATAATTTTTTATTTAAAACAGGATCTTTTCATGTTCTGTTTTGAGGCTATATCTTATTTAAATATTCTGTTTTGGTTGGCTTTCTCTGATACCTCTCTTGCAGGGGAAAAAGGAGGAGCTACCTTATTACTGCCAGGTTGAGGTAGAAATTCAGGTTACTCATTCAGAATCTGTTGCCACCTGAGATGAGGATGTTTCTTGTTACTAAGGGGTAGAAAATTCCAGATGCCCAGATAGTCTCCAGTGACATAGCAGTGGGGTGACCTCATTACTACCGCGCAATGGTGAAAATCCCGACTCTTCATTGGGCCTTTCCTGACCCTACCCTGGTGGGGGATGGAGAAGGGTGCCTTGTTACTGCAGGTGGAGATGAAAAACCCAGCTCTCCTCTTGGCCTTCTCTGAGATCATCCCAGTGGGGGTGTTGGGTGCCTCCCTACAGACTCATGAAGATGGAATTCTAGGCTACTACTTGGCTTTTGCTGACCTGGGTGGAGATAAGGCCATAGGTTTTGTGGTGTTGTGTTTTTTTTTGGTCTTTTTTCTGTGGTGTTTGGCTGGAGTAGAGCAATTATTGTCTAAAAGTTTTCTGTTTTGCTAGGCTGCCCTTTTCCTGGTTCTTTGGCTAGGGTTTTCTTGGTGTTGTTTTGTCTGTACCCATTGACATTTCCGGGTTGCCTGCATCTTCATCTCTAAGTCTGAGATATATGAGGCAAAAAAACAACTCCAAAAAACCAACCACCCAGGGAATTCACCATTGTGTTTTTGTTTGGGTTCCAAAGTTCCTAGCTGTCTCTCTTCATTTTTCAGAATCTTTTGTTTCTTTTATATATAACATCCAGAGTTTTAGTTGCACTTAGCAGAAATAGTAGAAAAAATAGTCAGCCTACTTTATCTTCTCAGAAGTGGAAAATACTGTTTTTTAAAAAGATTTGAGATAGATGTCCATATTTTTCAATGAGAATAATTTAGTATAAAGGGGGAAAATAATAATATAGAAAGGTGATACAGTAAGGTCCTTGAGTTGGTGAGAAAAAATGACATTCAGAGGACAAGATGAGGAGTTGGTTCTCTTATAGGCTCAGGACACTTCTTCCACTGACACAAGAGGGGAGAGAGGTATATTGCCCACAGGTCTAAGAGTGAGGGATGAGTGAATGAGGGAATTCTCCTACACTAGACCAGAGGGATTCATAGTAATTTCTGAGATGATGAAAATATTCTATCTCCGCATTGTCAAGCATGGTAGTCACTGGACATATGTAGCTACTTAGCACTTATACTGCGTCTAGTACAATAGAGGAACTGAAATTTTAATTAAGTTAAATTTAAGTAGCCACATTTAGCTAGTGGCTACCATATTGGACAACAAAGCACTAGATCAGGAGTGGGGAACATCTGACCTGCAGGCTGTATACGGCCTGCAAAATCATTTGGTCTGGCCTTACCAAGGCAACCGCAAGTGGGATTCAAAACTCAGTAAATCTAAGAGCTTTTTTCATAGCTAATTTTTAAGTTGTTAATTTTGTGTGGCCGGTGAATGATGTTATAAATATCCAAATGGCCCTTGGCAAATAAAAGTTCCCCAGCCCTGCTCTAGATGAAGGGTGGGGTAAATTCTTTGAGAGTAAAACTGGGAGCTGAGAGAGTGGAGAGAAGTTGGAAGTTCGAGAATAGATGACAATCTTGTCAGGAGTCCTCTTGATTTGTGGTCATGACAGGTCAGCACGCTGTGGGATTTTCACCAGCAGAATGCTGCTGCAGGAAAATTCTGTCATAAAAGCATTGTGACACCAAAGCTGGAAAACCCTTAGGAAGACAAACCCTACAGCCCTCTAGTTTTCAGCTGATGAAAGAGATGGTTACGGACATTAGTAACTAAAGTTACTGACGCAAGGTATTCTGACAACTACCTGGCATAACCATGCCCTTTGGCATTTGGTTCCCTCAAGATTATTCTCTTTCTCTAATTTGTCTGCCCCCTTTTGGCACCTTCTACCTGAAAAATTCAAGGCCACAGGCAAATGCTTTAAAATTCTCTGAAATCAGAATGCTCTGGAGCCCAGACTGATCTCAGCAAAGGATATGGCTCCCAATATTACTCATGTATAACATGTAAATAGAGATTTGCCTTCCTTCATGTTGAACAATTTTCCTTTGGCTTCACTAGTGCCTGTGCAGAGCCTTGATACCTTAACAGGGTGGCAAAGCTGCAACCAGATAAATTGTACAGGAAAATGGTGCCCAGGGGATAGCAAGACCATTTCTTCAACTGCTTTTTTAAAGTTTCTGAAACGTATGCAAGATGATCAATTGTGCCCTTTTAATTTCCTGATAATTTGGACATTGTGGGGAGCATGTTGTAGCTCAACCTGTGCATATACTTGCCTGTACCACTGTGGGTCATCTGGAGAGAATCCTTTGCCTCCATGAGAAAGGAGCACAATTGTGTATCTCTTCCATTTTTGTGTTTGTGTCTAAAGTTAATTATTTGAGAAATTTTCTGTGTTCTATGATAGACAGATTATTCATTCTTAATAAAAAGAGGAGAAAAAAAAGATAAATGAACATTTATTGAGATTCTAACATATGTCAAGTGCTATACATAAATTACTTACTTACTCAACAAGTACTATATGCATAGTTTGATGAAGTGAATGGAAGGTACACAGATGATGACAACGAAGTCCATGCTTAAAAGGAGCTCCTAGCCTACTGAGAGACACAGATAATGTCTCGGGAGAGATAGCAGAAAAAATAACACCATAATAAAGCTTAACATCCCTGAGAGGTGAGTATTTTTATTCCCATTTTACAGATTCAGAAACTGAGGCCACCGGAGGGTAAGTGATGAGTTCATGGTCACAGAATTAGAATAAAGATTTTGATTCATACCAGATCATACCAAAATATCTCCCATTAGGAAAAAAAAAACACCTGTCAGAAAAATACATTTTAAAATTTACTTCAAATAGGCTTAGAATCTACGATATAATCAACAATATAATCTACAATATCATTTTTTAAAATTTTGTTATGCACTAACATACTAGCAGGAAAACTCATCAGCTTTGACTCAATTGAACTTTAAAAGACACAGAAATTAGAGTCTTGTAAAATGAGCAGCAGGACTGGAGCAGACAAAGTCACTGAAATTCTCTCCTGGCTTCTGGACATTCCAGCCATGTGAACATGGACTTGCCATATAGCATCTTCTAAACTTGAGATCTCACATCTGTAAGGTAAAGGTAAATAATACCTACTTCACTAGATGAGGATTATAGAAGATATGTCTAGGGATGTAGTAGACATACATTAAATGTCAATGACTTTGAATGAAGGAGTTTCATTGTTTTGGCTAGTTCCTGGGATTTCATTTTACTCTATTTGGTTTGTTTTGCTAAAATAATAGTTAAGGGATAAGCAGAAGAATGATGCAGTGGGGTAGGGAAAGGAATGAGAAGCATTCATGTTGGGAAGGGAAGTATGGATTTATAATCTGTAAAACTAAAGTTTTAGCTTTAGAATTGCAAAGTAGACTCTGCTAGAGGGTGAGTTCTATGGTGCTTCGCGTCATGGTACCTGGGGATGACTTCCTAAGGATTTACAGACTTAAATTAAAACCACTGTTATCTCTAATGCCATTTCTAACCAGTGTATCCTACACGGTAATATTAGGCCTTTACACTTGGAAGCACTGGATGAGCTACAAATTGGCTTAAATTAGTTGACACAGGGCAATTTCGGATGAACCAAACTGACCCAGCAAAATGCAAAGTCATCCTAACAGTGGGGCTGTATGTTCATTTCACTCTGGGGGGCCTGTTTGCGGTGGGAGCCCCTGCACCGTCTAATGACATCTCTGAGTGTGCTGCTCCCAAATTAGAGCTTCCCTGAATGATAAAGCAGCACTAGGAAGTACTGAATTGCCGACCCTAGGAAACCATCTCCAAATTACTGCCTCCAGAAAGCCATTGCTTCTCAAGGATGCCAAGTCCTAGCAGACATTTTTGGGGGCCGCTCATAGGTATTTAGGTAACTTGAGAACACAAAAGTCTCCACAAAGCTTAGGGAAGGCCACCAATCTGTCCATACCTGGTCATTTGGACCCAGGTAAGCATGGCCTTGAGTAGGAAAGCACTGAATTCACACTTTCTCTCTCCTGGTACTAAGATGATTTGTGTGCTGGAAAATTTGCATCCATAGCAATGCTCTGTGTGGGACCTGACCTCTCCATCCCAGTTGACTATGGAAGGAAGCCAAGGAAGGCAGAGGGGGTGTTGGTGCATTTATTTGCATTTGCCATTTTTATTTGCCTCAGGGACATTAGACTGCAGGCCTCCTTAAGCATGAACTGTTTGTTGAAGTCTGGTGTTGGCTTTTGTGGACTGGTCTAGCCGAGAGTTGTTTTAGCCCAAATGGGAGATGGGGGTGGGGCTGGGGTGGGGTAAGACATCTGCAGAGCCCAACAACCGTTACCAAGGCCTACCCAGGCTCTGCCTCTACCTGCCAAACAGTAAACAAAGCCCCTGGGAGAACTCGGGGGAGCTGAACACCTTGGTCAAACACTAAGCAAACCACCACCAGGTGTGCTTGCAGAACAGACTCTCCATCAGCGTCCTGTCATGCAGAAAATGTTTATCCAATTTGTCAAGATAATCTTTCCTCAAATAAGCCTTGGGCCTACTCCTTGGAACAGCCTGAATTTAGTCGGTATAATGTAACTCTATTTTTTTCACCCATTTTTGTTTAATCGCTGTGTCAACTTTTCGCTGGCTTTAAGCAAACTGAAAGTAATTATATCATTCTTAAGTGAGTAATCTTTTGACTGGGTTAGCTGATTTGTGAGTTACTCTAAAATTCTTCTAAACTGTGCAGTCCTTTTCCAAACACATTTTCTTAGATGTTTCACAAAGTTTGGCTCATTGATGACCCACGGATGTGTTTATTCTGTCACGTTTTGTGGCTACGTTATGACTATATTACGACATTCGAAAAGCAGTTGAGTGTAGAAATTTGAGAGGGGGGGAAAGGTAACTTCACCCACTAATTTAGGTATTTCTTGGAAATCTTACAGTCATTGTAAATAACTTGCAGCGTCAAGCATGAAAAACGTTTGATTAGTGCTTTGAATCATGGTGTAATATTAAAGGCTGGGCTTGACACTCTTAAAAGCATTCACTTCTTTCATTTCATTATATAATTTCTTTGCTATTTGAAACCCTGTGTGATATTGTTTTGTTTAAGAAACAGAAACACTCAAGGTTACCACATTTTTCTTAGTTCTACTCATTGACACACTCCCACAGAACTCATGATATATTTAAAAATAGAAAGCTCAGCCATCTGGCTATTTGATGGTTTCTATTTTTGTTTCTCTTTGCATTCACAAACTCTGTTGAGTCTGAAATTCCCTGTGTTCTGCCCTATATGTAATTGTGTGTATGTACACACATGCTTTCTCATTTAAATTTATCATTATCAATCTGAGTTTGTTTTATTGACCACGGTAGCACTTTGGTAGGAACACTAACCTTGTTTAATCTATGCATTAGAAAATCTGCATTAAGTCCCGACCCTGACAATAGTTACCCAAAGTCTAGGGGATACCAACTCAAAGGCATTTCTTGACAATATGTACCCACCCATGTTTACTCAGAAGTCTCATTGATAGGAATATGCTCCTTGCCTTGGCTTTGATGGAAACACAGGATCAGAGGGAAATTTATTAATATTATTTTTAATTTTTTATATTTTATTAATTTTAGAGAGAGAGGAGGGGAGAGAGAGAGAGAGAAACATCAATGTGAGAAAGAAACATGGATCTGTTGCCTGGCTTACACACCCCAACCAGGGACCAAAGCGGAAACCTGGGCATGTACCCTGACCAGTAATGGATCCAGGGACGTTTCAGATGCTCAATCAACTGAGCCACATGGGCCAGGGCCACAGGGAACTTTAAAGCTCATTTAATCGTGTTTTTCATTTTACTCCTGAGGAAACTGGGGTCTAGAGATAGACTGATATCTGTCCAAGGTCACTTAGCAGAATTCCCTTTAGAACACAGGTCTCCTGACTTTTCTAATGCTCTATCCATTTTTATAAAACTGGAAAAGAACTATTAAAGATATTTTTATAATCTTCACAAATGTACATTTTCATTACATTCATACATTTATCACTTTTGTTATTTATAGGATTGTGTTCATAAAAAAATTTCAGTGCTTTGTTGTGCTTCAATGGCCAAAGAAAAGATTTCCTCACCCCTTAGGTGCCAGCGACCCTCAAACTTTATTGCATGCATGAATGAGCTGGTTAAAAAGGCAGATTTCTCAAGAGAATGAGAAGACAAGTCACAGAGGAAACAATATTTGCAAAAGACACATCTGATATGGGACTGTTATCCAAAGTACACAAGAGCTATTAAAACTCAGCAATAAAAAATGAACAACCCAGTTAAATTATGGTTAAAAAACCTGGATAGACACCTCACACAAAGAAATAAACAGATGTTAAGTAAGCATATGAAAAGGTGTTCAACATCACATATCGCTAGGGAGTTGCAAATTAAAACAAGATACTTCTATGTATATACATATGAGAATGGCCAAAATTTAAAACAGTAACAACAAAATTCCCGGAGCCACAGGAACTCTGGGAATGCAAAATGGTGCAGCCACTTTGGAAGACAGTGTGGCAGTTTCTTACAGAAGGAAACATATTCTTACCAGAAGATTCAGCAATTACGCTCCTTCCTATTTACCCAAGTGTGTTGAAAACTTTTGTTCACACAAAACCTACGCATGGGTGTTTAGAGTAGTTTTATTTATAATTGCCAAAACCTGGAAGCAACCAAAATGTTCTTCAGCAGGCAAATGGATAAACAAAGTGTCCTACATCAACACAATGAAATATTATTTAGAGCTAAAAAGAAAGGAGCTATCAAGTCACAAAAAGACATGAAGGAATCTTAACTGCATATTTCTAAGTGAAGGAAGTCAAGTAAGACTAGTGCACGTCTCCAACTATCCGGCATTCTGGAAAAGGCACAACCATGGAAATAACAAAAAGATCAGCGGTTACCAAGGGTTTGAGAGGAGGGTGGGATCAACGGGCAGAGCACAGAGGATTTTTTGGGCGGCAAAACGATGCTGTGTAAGACTATAACCAAATACATGTCAAAATACGTTTTTACAAACCCGTAAAATGTACAGCACCGAGAATAAAGCCTATGTTAACTATGGACTCTGGAGAATAATGAAGTGCCAGGTAGGTTCACTGAGTGTAAAATGGACCACTGTGGCAGAGGGTGTCTATAGCGAGGGAGGCTGTGAGTGTGTGGGGCCGGGGGGTGTTTGGGAACTCTTTGCTCAATTTTGCTGTGAACCTTAAAACTAGTTTAAAATATAAAGTTTGTTAATTAAAAAGCAAGAAGACAGATTCTAGGTCTGCTCCACCTCATACTCCTCCCCTTCACCTTTCCACCCCAGCCCCACCCACCCTCTTACCCCCTTTCAATCCCCCCGAATGCTGATCTAGTTATTCTGAAGCGAGACCCTGTAATCTGCACTTTCAGAAATTCTGGGCTCCATCCTCAAGCCTGCTGTGGCTCCTCTGTGAAGGAGACACACTGTGTTCAGCCTGAAGACAACACTTGCTTTCAATATGCATTAACTATCAGAACCTTCTGAAGTGACCTACCGCTTGGGAACCCCTACTTTGAAATCCCTACCTCTAGTTAAACGAGAGGTCAAACTGTTCTGGAAGGAGGCTGCGTGTTAGGCAGGGCCCCATGTGGTTATTGCTCTTGCTGCTGGAGGTGAGGACGTGTGGGCGGTGGAGGGTGAAGCTTTCCCACCAACCAGACTGCCCAGCTTGCCCAGGTTGGCTGCACCGGATTCTGGCCTTTGCTTTCCTGTCCTGTGATAAGAGAACAAAGCCTCCAGCGGAGGAACTGCCTGCTGGGAGTGGGTGAGAGCAAAGTATTCCTCAAAGAGCTTGGTCCTAATGAGGGGCTGAGGAGTGCTCTCGGCCAGTGCAGGCAATGTCCAGCCAAGTAGGAAACTGTACATCAGCTCAGCTGGAGGATTTGAGATTTCTTAGCATTTCTTGGCATATTTCTTGGAGTATTGTTGCTTGCTCTGTGCAAGACACTCTTCTAGGTGGCGGGGATACATCAGAGAGCAAAATCCTTGTCCTGATGGAGTTTATATTCATCTGTAATTGTTAACATTTATGTAGTGCCTGCTACGTGCTTGGCACTTTCCTAAGCACTTCATATGTACTAATTCATTTAACCCTCACAACCCTACAAGTTAGGTGGTTTTGTAGCCCCTGTTTACAGATGCAGACACTGATGCACAGAGAGGTTAAGAAATTGGCCCAAGGTCACAGGAATCCTGATCCATGGTTGGGTGCCCCCACAGGGACTACTTTCCTCTGGTCCTTGGACCCAGAGTGCTCTACCTGAGCAGCATTAAATGATTCAGAAGACAGGAAAGGGGACTAACAGTGATCAAATACAGGCCATATGCCAGGGCCTTTCTACTCGTGACCTTATTAATACAGCAACCTAGGTGGAAAGTTGCAGAGCTGGCAAAGGGTGGAGTTCTGATTCCAACGTCTGCACAGTGCTGGGAAAATATGTGTGACTGACCTAATGCAAACTTACTGCTCCTGCTAGAAAAAAAGGCAAACACATAACTAGTGTTCTTAACGCAGAGTGCACTGATGGCCTCCAGAGGTTTGTGAACGACTTTATACAGTACTAAAGTCAATATGATGGGGAGCAGGATCTTTGCCTGATCTTAACGTGTCTCCTTACGGACTTGCAAGGGGAACAAAGCACAGCAGGTATACAGTGGAGATGCTGGGCGACACCCATACTGGGTGATAAAATGAACTTCATGCGTGAGGAACAGATGGACATACCTGTGAAGGACACGGCAGCCCCTCTGTAGTTTGCCAGCCCCAAAATGCACAGCCTCAATCTGATCATGAAGAAGTCTGAGACAAATGAAGAGTGTCCTATTTAGGTTTTTAAAAAAATGATGAAGGATCTTCATTTTTTAAAAATGTCAATATCAAAATAAGACAATGAAAGTCTGTGGAAATGTTCCAGATTAAAGGAGGTTAAGAGACATGACAATTAAATGCAACACCTGTCTCTAGCCTCGATACTGTACTGGAGAAAAAAACATTGCTGTAAAAGATAATGTTAGATCAATTGACAAATTGGATTAGGAACAGTGGATTAGATAAAAATATACAAGTTTATGATGTTGATAATTACACTGTGATTGCATAAGAGAATATTCCTGTTCTTAGGAAGTAGACACTGAAGTATTTGGGGTAAATGACTTTGATTATGTTATTAATCCTCAAATTGTTCAGGAAAAAATGATATATATAATTAAAAGATAAGCGCACATATACAGAATGAGAATGAACAAGCTAGAGGGATCAAATGATAAAACAAATGGTGTTAATAGGTGAATTTGGGTAAAAGGTAGATGGATGTCTCTTACACTATTTTTTTCAACTTTCTGGAAGTTTAAAATTATTGCCAAAGAAGAAGTTAAAAAATTGTACATAAATATTTGTCTAGATGTATACATGAACATTTTTATGGAGAGAAGGTCCACGAGTTTCCTTAGTTTCTCAAAAGAGTCTGTGACAGCCCTACCCGGTTTGGCTCAGCGGTTAGAGCATCAGCCTGTGAACTGAAGGGTCCTGGGTTCGATTGCAGCCAAGGGCACATACCTCGGTTGCAGGCTTGATCCCCAGCCCCTGTCAGGGCATGTGCGGGAGGTACCCAATAGATGGGTCTCTCTCACATAGATGTTTCTGTCTCTCTCTCTCTCTCTCTCTTTCTTCCACTCTCTCTGAAAAGCAATGGAAAAACTATCCTCAGGTGAGGATTTTAAAATAAGTAAATAAGAGTCTGTGACAGAAAAAAGAGGCCCAGACGTAGCTCCTTGAATTTGTGAAGAATGGTGACCCTTCACTGGAAAGAAGTTTGTCCTTTGAGAGGAAGAAGCATGTTATTGTCAACGTGTAGATTCCAATGTCCAATACTCACATCTGCTTTTCACCTTAGCAGCCCAGAGGTGTGGAATAATTAGTTTGCAGCATCTGGTTGACCTCCACTCTTGCTTGGTTCATTGAGCACTCATTGAGAACTTGCTATGTAGCATATATAATGCCACAGATACACAAAGATAAAACAGATGTAATCGTTAGTGATTCTTTGTCCCTTAAATGCATCCTCTGATTTTAGTTAGAAAGTGCTGATGTCCCCAGGCAGGTGTGAATACTGTGATTACACAAGAGAACATCCCTATTCTTAGACTGAGAGATGCTAGCTAGGTAGGCTTCCCAGGAAGGGTTATTTAAGCTGGAATTCGCAGGGTGAGGAGTTCTGCAAAGGTGGAGTGTGTGTGTGTGTGTGTGTGTGTGTGTGTGAGTGTGTGTGTGTGTGTGTGTGTGTGAGAGAGAGAGAGAGAGAGAGAGAGAGAGAAAGAGAGAAGTGGGCAAAATGTGCAGATAGGTGAGTTGAGTCTGTGCTGCTTTGGGAGGATTCTCCCTTTGAGTTGGGGTCCCTAGCATATGTTAGAGAGAACTTACAGGTAAGGTTGGTAACAAAGAGCACTAAAGGTTTGGCTAAGGAATTTGGATTTAATTTACTAGAAAACAGGATGACGCTCGATGCTCGAGTTGGTAAGTGACGTGGAATGATGCTTTGGGAAGATTGACCTGTATTGGTGTGGAGGTAGGGCTGGATGCAGGGAGGAGGCAGAAAGGGGAAACAGGGCCTGACTGCTGCTTTCCCTTGAGTTTGGAGGCACCTGCAGTGCTGGCAGAGTGCAGGAAGGCAGGGAGCCATGGTTCCCAGGGAAGGCTGAGGGAGGGGCGCAGGAGCCTGCTAAAGGTAAGATGTACAGAGGTGAGGGCTAAGTAGACATCAAAAAACCCTCTCCAGCCTGGAGATCAAAGCAGGCTGGTCCCCGAGCTGAGACAGGGGAGGAAGCTGCTCCCAGAATGCTCCCTCCTTCTCTACCACAGATCTGTGCCACCCCCGTGAGCATACATGGCAGAGGACAGAGACATTTGGGTGGGGACACATGAAGGTAGCGCTGGAGCTTGTAGCCTTCCTCAGGCACTGGGTGACATTACTGCATCCCTAGAGTGAGTCTCTATTTGAAGGATTCTCAAGGCTTCCAAAATCTGAGGGCCCACAGAGCCAACCCTTTTGGTGTTCAGCTTTCACTGCCCTCTGATTATTCAGGAACACTCCACATGGCACACCTATGAGCTTGCTCCTTTGCCGTGGATATAAAAACACAACTCCAACCATTCAGGAGAAAGATAAATGCCAGCTCACCTGGTGCACCCAGGCCTTTTATTTGGAGAAACAGGTAAGCAGTGTTGAGTGTATACTCTCACTTCTTAGTTTTCCAAGAGTAGGGCTGGATGGGAAG